>NC_080179.1:64250125-64550125 GCF_950295315.1 Erinaceus europaeus | reverse complement strand
CACACATCAGACAAGTGACTGATAGCAAATATATAAATAGTAGTACAGCTCTAATAAAGAAAAAAATAATAATGAATCATAAAATGGACCAAAGAACTAAACAATTTTTAAAGAAGAGATGTGTGTGGCCCACACTTATAAAAAACTGTTCCACTTTATTTATCATTAGAGATATAAAAATTTAAATTACACTGAGAATTAGCTCACACCTGAGAAAATGGCCTATATTAAAACAGGAAATGAAAAGTGTTGAAGAGATTTTGGAGAAAAAGGGACTCTGCTACCTTTCTTCTGGAACTACAAACTGGTACACCACTTTTGGGAGAGGGTGAAGGGTTGGCATTCCATGCCTAACGTCTCTGTACACAGTCTGATGTGAAGCATGATGAGGTGGTACCGCATTGATCAGGTTGGGATCAGGGGATGCAATATCATTTGGTCTGACATGAGAGAAGCATGAGGAAGTGAGCCCCACCCCAGAGATTCCAGGACTGGGGGAAATATAGACTCTATAGTGGAAGTGGGAGGTTCCTGCTTTCTTAGGGTTTAAGAAGACAATAGCTAGTTACTGCTATAATCACATTGTTTGGCAATTGGGTTAACTTTTAAAAATCCCTTTGTTAGGATTTCCTGTATCATACACACCATCACCATATTTTATGTACTTTGACATTATTTGTATATAGCTATACCACCAGTTGCTTCTGTTCTCCCTGATCTAAGCTTTTAAGAGGGACAACATTTCAAAGACTCAGCCTATGTATTAAGACTTAGACTGTGCTTTAAAACAAAACAAAACAAAACAAAACAAACAACAACAACAACAACAACTAGTATAGCCACAGGCCCTTTGGAATTTAACTAAAATGTGCCTACTAGCTATCTATAAAATGGAGGACCCCCGCCCCAACTCTTCATCTGCATTATTCCAGCCCTTAGATCCATGACTGGTCAACAATTTGTTTGGCTTTGTATGTTAACTCTCTTGTCAATCACCAGGTTCCAGATGCTAGCAGGATGCTGACCAGACTTCCCTGGACAGACAACCCCACCAATGTGTCCTGCAGCTCCACTTCCCCAGAGCCCTACCCCACCAGGGTAAGAGAGAGACAGGCTGGGAGTATGGATTGACCTGTCAATGCCCATGTTTAGTGAGGAAACAATTACAGAAGCCAGACCTTCCACCTTCTGCATCCCACAATGACCTTGGGTCCATACTCCCAGAGGGTTAAAGAATAGGAAAGCTATCAGGGGAGGGGATGGGATATAGAGTTCTGGTGGTGGGAATTGTGCGAAGCTGTACTCCTCTTATCCTATGGTTTTGTCGATGTTTTCTTTTTATAAATAAAAAAATTTTTTAAAAAGAAGATGGTCATTTTTAAGAATATGGTCATTCAAGTCTTAACTCACCACTACTGGAATCAAAGTCACTTGTTTACATAAAAATATACCCAAGTCACTTTCACCCACTTCAGCACTTCCAGTCTCTCCTAAGTCATCTATTTCTCAATTTCCTTCTAATTTACCTACTTTCTTATGTCTCTCTGAAGTCTTAAAGTCATAAAACATTATCCTATGGAGAAAGATATAAAAAATATACAGTAATTAAAATAAAAGTTGTTCTGTGAATACCTCATTTTTCATTAGGTTCCCTTACATGTTCACGAGAAAGCTAAAATGTACACCCAGTCACATCTGGAAGGAAATTCCACTGTGGTCTATCATTTACTCTCTAGCTGTAAAATTATTTCCTCTGTATTTCTTATATCATTAATATATTAACCGTGATTAAATTCTTATGAGTACAGAGTAGGTAAAAAACACCTTAGTGCCTCTCAAAACAATATTTGATGAAGAATGTAAGAAATATATCCCCCCCAATACCTGCTGAGCTCCAACTATGAAGTAAAACTGGTAGTAGCAATTTTAGATTAGCATTCACCAATTACCTTGCATTTATTAGTTGCTTTAAATGTTTTATTAGAATTGAAACAACCAATATTTGCTCATGTTTCATTAAATCCCATTTTCAATGTTCAGCTCAAACCCAGTGATAAAGAAGGGTCCTTTGAGCTTAGTGGTAATATCATCTAAGCCTGAAAATAACAGAAAAGACCTCAGAGTCAACATCTCTTTGGTCTAAGGTAACAAGAATACCTGAATAATTACTCAAAATTATAATACTAATAAAACATGAATAAAGAACCACTTACAGTTCATCCAGTATGAATTATTTTAAGCATGTCTAATAAAAGAAAGCTTTAAAAGAGTATTAGCAGAATTTATTTAATTGCAATGTGTGCTGGGAAGAGTTATATTATGTACCTGTGGCTTTTCAGAATCACACACATACACACACACACACACACACTTGTGCTTAATCCATATAATCAAACTAGAAAATAATAAAACTGGGAACTATTCTTCAAGAGTAAATTTTTGCCTACTGAGCTGCCAATTGTGGATGGATTCATGATTGATCAGAATAATACACAATGGCCCGGTGTAATTCTTTAGTGTGATGTTGTAAAATGGAGTATTGCTTCTGTTATTTTATCCAGTTTGCTTTTATATGACAGGGTTTATTGTGCATTATGTTGTAGCTCATTCCTCTGTTCACAATGCCTACTGATGTGTAATTATGACTTGTCTGAATTCTGAGAAGGAACAGTAAGTGAAAGGAAATCTGCAAGCACACTTGATTTATGAGTCCTGATACTATATAACAGTCCTAATCTGCCTGCTTAACTTAGCTTCAGGCTAACTTACTGTATAACACGCTCACGATTAGCACTGTAGCAAGTTGTGGAAGATTTACTCTGAAGGAGCTACTAGACTTTAAAAAAAAAAAAGATTTAGTCATTATTTCAGTTACAGGTAAGGAAATAAATTATTTCTTTTATAAAGACTTCCCGTCAGGAAATGACCATTATAAAAGCAATTTTATGTGGTAGCAAAGAGCAGTGTGTCAGATGCTTCCTCCATGGTAAATATTGTAGTGTTCTTGGACGTGTTTTATGATAAAACTGGCCATATGCTTCTTCCTCTTCTTTATTCACACAGAATAATTTTTGCCGGGTGCTATAATTGCAGTACAAGAATATCTATTTTGATCTAGGGCATCTGATTTTTTTTTTTTGCAAGAGTAGCCAAAACTAGAAATTACTATGGATGAGCAAATGAAAGCAAACCCATAAAGCAGTGACCTCCATGTCAGCAAGGAGAGATGTAAGCAAATTTGCCTTTTTTTAATCACCATTCACAAAGACAGATTCAGTTGAACTTAAGCATCACAGTCCCATTATTGAATCTGAGTATATTCAATTCACATGCTTTTAGTAAATTAAAGTTATAAATTACCCTTTGTTTCCTCAGATTCAATCTACATCACCAATAAGAAAAATACTCTTTTTCCAAAGCTTATCTGTGACCAGGTTTTGTTAAATGTCTAGCAATAAAAAAAAAAGAAAGAAAAGAAAAGAAAATTCATCTGTAATTCATACTCTGGTATGAAATAAACAGCTTTGATTGTGCATGAGGACATGCAAGCTTCTATGAGTCACTTACAGAAATATATTTAAATAATATCAATGAGATGGATTTTTCTAAATAAAAAAATATTCAAACCATTTCTATCTTGTTACTTTTGTCTTTTATTCACCCTAGATTTTATTTCCCCTGAATATTTCTCCTATAATCAGCAAAACATATTTTTTTCTCATTCGGTTTTCTGAAATATAAATTATCAATGGATAACTTCATGACAGAAAACAAAATTCTTGACAGTGGGTCTTTTCTAGGAAAAAAAAAAAGAAAAAATTCCCACAAAGTAGCAAAAATTAGAATCTTACTGGGAAAAGGAAGGACTGTGGTTATGAATATACTATTTTGACGCTTACACAACTGGAAAAGTTATTCAGAACAATGGCCTTTTATAGTGGACAATGCTCTATTAAATTCTGTATTTGTAAGAAATGTTTTTGCTTTATTTTGGTCATTTTATGATGAATAATTAGTTCATTTCATACTTGTTACACAAAAAGTCATTGCAATTCTTTACTTCCTGAGGTGAATTCATGCTAATTATCTTTCTCTTGTCACTATAGCATTTAGGAAATTGTGATTGACTAGTTTTTTGCCACTTGGGCAAAACCATTGCAGATATTTGCCAAAATGTACAAATAATGTTCATTGAACTAAAGCATTAAGTATTAAAGATAGCTCTAAATAATCATTTCATTTACCAATTATCAAATAAAAATTCATTCAACCATTTGAATAGCTTGTAATTGGAAACCAAATTGGTTTGCCCCAAAATGAGATTTCTTCTACCTATGAACTATTTAAATATTTTAACTATCAATGGAAAGCAAGGGTTAGGACAACTTAGAGTGAGCTCATAAACCATTCACTATTCTTGCTATACCAAATAGTTAAAAGTTGACTTCGCTTTAGCTCACACTCATAGAATAGGGAGCAATATTTCTCCTCTAGTCAGCCATCCTAATCAGTTTAAGTGTGTTATTCTCCTAAACTGACAAATATAGAACTATGATGAAAAAGCCAAGAATGAGAAATATAAATGAAAATTCTTTTGTAGAAGTTCTTCAGCATATTTTCAATGAAAATTTTTTACCCCATACACCCACATAAGTTATATATGGATAGTCTCAAGTGCCCACATAATTAACTACAACTCAAAGCAAACCTAATTAATTAATTGTGATGTATTTAGGACTCAAAAACCATCAAGGGAGTCAGGCTGTTAGTGCAGCGGGTTAAGCGCAGGTGGCGCAAAGCACAAGGACCGGCATAAGGATCCCGGTTCGAACCCCAGCTCCCCACCTGCAGGGGAGTCGCTTCACAGGCGGTGAAGCAGGTCTGCAGGTGTCTATCTTTCTCTCCTCCTCTCTGTCTTCCCCTCCTCTCTCCATTTCTCTCTGTCCTATCCAACAACGACAACAACAATAAAACAATAAGGGCAACAAAAGGGAATAAATAAAATTTTTTAAAAAATTTTAAAAAATCAATATTTTCTTGACATACATGAGCTAAAATCCTGATGCAGACACACAAAAGTATGTTTGTGAAGTGAAAATTTTTAGATTGTTCCAGGTTTTCCTTCAGGAATATAATTAAAATATTCCTCAGTTTTCCTCTACTAAGATTTCCAAATAAACAAATTTGAATTATCAGGCCATTTGAAATATAGCATGGGATTCTTACACTAATAATCATATTTATAAGAATAAATAAAATGCCAGTCTTAGGAAAGTTACCTTTACCAGGCTGCTATTTTTCCCTCTAAAAGAACCTTAGACTAGACTGCAACAAAGCTGAATTCAGTTTTCTTTTCCATTACATAGTTTTGAATCTTTGACATGTCATATTGTGTGTGTGTGTGTGTATATATATGTGTGTGTGTATATATATATATATATATACACATATATTTATATTTATTTATAATCTTCCAGGGTTATCACTCGTGCTCCATCAAGCACTATGAATCAACTGCTCCTGGTGGCTATTTTTTCATTTTTATTGGATAGTACAGAGAGAAACTGAGAGGGGAGAGAGATAGAGAAGGAGAAAGATAGACACCTGTATACTGCTTGTCAACTTGTGAAGCTATTACCCTGCTGGTGGGGAGCTGTGGGATCAAACCAGAATCCTTGTGTGGATCCTGTGCTTCATTCTATGTGTGCTTGACCCAGTGCACCACCGCTCAGCCTCCTATATTTATATATTTTTATTTGTTTTATTTTATTTATAGGATAGAGACAAAGAAATTAGAAGCAAGTGAGAGATAAAAGAGATAGTGAGTGAGACACTGATGATAATTTTTCAGCATTTGAAGGTTTCTGACTGCAGGTGGGGAAAGGGAACTTGAACCAGGCTTTGCACATAGTAATATGTGCACTTAACCAGATGTGCCACCACCCAGCCCCATATATTTATTTTTCAGGTGGTGTCAATAGTTCTCTGAGCTACAGATTTCATAAAAATGTGAAACAAAAAGTCAGAAAGAACTGTCTATTCAGAGAACCACAAATACACATAACATATTACATATCCTCTCAGGTCATTACATAGTGTAGCATCATCCTCAGCATGACCACTACACAGCTCTTGCCAAGTTTTACTAGCATCTCATTGGATTCTCCATCTCAAATTGCTCCCCATAGCTAATGCTGCCATCCAGGCAGTCTCCCAGATCCCCACACTCTGAGCTAACCCATCATTGATCACAGTAAGTACAACGTTTTGATTATAGACTTGAGGTTCTCCCAATAAAATCCCAAAGATTATTTGCTCCCCAAGGAACCTTTTTTTTCTCACTTTTATGGAAACAAACTCTTTTATCTGTAAATGCCTCTTTTCTATTTGAACTAGCTAGGAAGAGGGAAGGAGAGGGGAGGGAAGAGGTAGAGTGACATAAGTTCCTCTTACAATGGATAGGACACCCAGTCACCTAGCAATAGAAAAAACTGTAATAGTTGGTAAACCTGAAGAAGGAGGGGGGAGCCAGTCACGTATATATAATAGTAATAATAAAATAGAATAGAGTAAAAAACCCTAGCAGTCAGTCTGCAGCTTGGACACTCCTGATCAAAGACAGCTAATTGTAAGAAGTATCCAAAGGAAAAAAAAAAAAAAAACCTCCTGGTAGTCTTTCCCCAGGCAGGGTGAGGCTCTGATTGGTCAGATATTTTGTCCCTCAAATAGAGCTCCAGTCACTTAGAGAGAAAGAGAGAGAGAGAGAGAGAGAGAGAGAGAGAGAGGGAGAGAAGGAAACAAAAAAGGATTGGAATGACACCCCCTGGTGAGCCAGGAATCTTGGTAAAGAAAATAGCTCAGCAGGAAGCCTGCTAGGAGTGGCTGTCCAGCCCCTGGGGTCTGGTTATGGTGTGGGGGGGGGAGGGTTGAGCCTCATAAATAATCAAAAGATTTCCTTTCTTTTTCTTCCTTTTTCTAACCCAAGAGTGAGCTACAGGACCTCTCTTTGGTGTTACATTTAGGACCCCTTATTCACCCTCCTGCTGACAGCACAGTATTCTACCCTATCCAGCGAATCCTAGGTCACAAGCTGCTGCTTGTTGGAGCTCAGGCCAGCAGCTGCCTCCAAGTCCCCATCTTGGCTCCGCCTCAAAATGCACCTTTTTTTTTTTTTTTAAATATTTATCCCCTCTTATTGCCCTTGTTTTATTGTTGTAGACATTCTTATTCCTTTTGAAGGGAATACAAAATCCGCATCCTTGAGAATCTTCCCCAATTAATGGAGGTTTGACATATAATTTGCACCATTCCTAACCACCTAATGAAGTCTCTGTCCTGTGTATAAACTATAATATCAGTGCAGGTTACAAATCCAATGATATTTTTGTTCCTCCCTACTTGATTTCTTACTTGATTTGTAAGATAGTCATGCCCGTATTTTTTTGTATTACTTATTAAATAGACGGGCAGAAATTAAAAGGGAATGGGGAGAAAGGGAGAGAGACAGAGACAACTGCAGCCCTGCTTCACCACCTGCAAAGTTTAGATGGGGCCTGGGGGCTTGATCCTAGGTTCTTGTTCACTGTAACATGTGTGCTCAACCAGGTGGGCCACCACCCAGCCCCATTCCTGTTATTTTTTTTCTTTGGTAAGCCTAAAACACTAAATAAAGAAAGAATTCTGAGCATTCCCAGGGAGCATGTCACAGTACAGTGAAGCTATTCATTTCAGGAGATGTTGTTCTTCCTCTTTCTAATAATCATTTCAGGCCAAAACACATTAGAAAATAATTAGATAACAGGAGGTGGGGGCGGTAGCACAGCGGGCTAAGTACAAGTGGTGCAAAGCATAAGGACCGGCTAAGGATCCCGGTTTGAGCCTCCTGCTCCCCACCTGCAGGGGAGTCGCTTCACAGGCGGTGAAGCAGGTCTGCAGGTGTCTGTCTTTCTCTCCCTCTCTCTGTCTTCCCCTCCTCTCTCCATTTCTTTCTGTCCTATCCAACAACGAACGACATCAACAACAGCAATAATAACCACAACAAGGCTACAACAACAAGGGCAACAAAAGGGGAAAAAATGGCCAACAGGGGGCAGTAGTCCCAGTAATAACCCTGGAGGCAAAAAGTTTTAAAAAAATAAAATAATTAGATAACAAACACGTATTGACCCACTTACTTTAGTTGAGCTCTCTGCAAATGAAAAACAAACAAGCAAACAAACAAACCAAAAAAGGCTGTGAGGCCCATGGCAACATGGCGGCGCGCAGGCCCGTCGTCACCCACCTGCTCTTCCACATGGACGGGCTGCGGCGGACACCGGCGCCTGTACTCGGCTCCTCGTGCTGGTGCTGGTGCTGGTGCTGGTGCTGGAGCTGCCCCGGAGCCCCAGGACCTGCTGCGGGAGAGCCAGGCCGGGCTGCGGGACCTCCTCCCCACCTGCGGCCTCATGCCAGGTGCCGAGCGGCTGATCCAGCACTTGAAGAGACTCCGGGGTCACGCAGCCGTGACCCCCAGTTCGGGGACGTAGTCCTTCCGGCTCAGGACTCGGCGTCACCTGCCCTACTTCCGCCTGTTTGACCACGTGGTCCTGGGCGTCACCTGCCCTACTTCCGCCTGTTTGACCACGTGGTCCTGGGGGACGACCCCACCACCATGCGCCCAGGCAAGCCTTGCCCCGCTATCTTCCTGGCCTGCGCCCAAGGCCTCGGTGAGCGCTGGAGGCCTGGGTTCGAGCTGTCCCTGTCGCCTGGGACCCCCAGCTTGCGTCCCTTTCAGAGAAAGGCTACAGACAGGCTCCTGCCCAGAGCCCAGGCACGTTTCCAGAGGTCAGGGGCCTCAGGGCCCTCGAACCTGGGGCACAGGGACAAGGTGGAGAGAACTGGATGTGGGGGCTGGGGACACAGCACAGGGGCTCTGAAATAATATGAACAATAATAATAATAATGGTTCTGCAAAGAAAAAAGTGGTACATGAATCCTTAATTTAAACAAATTATACAGGTGGAAATCTTTATAAAATCATATCCAGGAAATAATTTTCTTTTTCTAATGATCAATTAAAAGCTATTAAAACTAATCACCCATAGTAGTTAATGTTAAATGCTTGTAGTTTCTCAACACACAGTACATGCTTAAGTGATAAAAACTTCAATATAGTATCTTACAGTTGTTCATTTAAATCTCTTTAAGGAAATCTATGACACAAGCACTTTTTAGAAAGGATTTACAGTAAATACAAACCCCATATACTTTCAGAATATATCTACCCACTTACACATTTTTATTATTTTAGTACTCGGGCTTTTAGTTTCAGATAGAGGTGTGGAGCGCAGAGAGAGAGAGACAGAAACAGAGAAAGAGAGATACTGTAGTAATATTTCATCACCATGTGGAGTCTGGAATTTAAATCCAGGTCCTCAACCATTATAAAGGAATGCTCCTAATCCCTAACACTCTAATTTAATTAAATATCTCTTATTATATGTCTTGACATTATCTTTAGCCAGTAAGAGTATGCTTTTTAATAGCATTTCTTTGGTTGATTGATTTCCATAATAAGCATGTTAGCAGAATATTTATATACTATGGTAGTCAAAACCTTCGCAAAGTCTCCCTTGATCAAAATACAATGCTGCTTAAATATGCTGGGTAATATATACTCTACCTACTTATTATGTCACATGAACTGGAGCTTTCCAACATGGCAACACACACGCTTGGGAGCCTGTAGCATTTTATAACAGGTGCCAAGGAAATGTAGACGACTGAAATACTAAAAGTAAAGTCATTTGGTAGACACAAACACTGACAATACCAAGAAAAGTAAACACTCATAAGTAGTATGAGGGGAAAAATATGGAAGGGGAATCATTTTTAGTCTTCCCAAAAACAAATGCAATAAAGCATGCATACACACAAATAGATATATTTCCAAGATGTTTGTTTATTTTACTTTACAATGTACAATGTTCTCTCTCTGACATGTTGATTCTCAAGTATTAAATAAAAAATGAAAGGTAGGGGATCCAGGGTCATTAATTCATGGTAAAAGATAAAGTCTACAAAGACTAAGGAAATGCATGAAACATCACAAATAATTGTTCTCTTATCGCCTTTAGAATATTTGACTTGGTGTTTGGGCTAGTGATATATAGGCATACTCCTAACCAGATAGTATACTTCCTCCCACTTATTTTTGCATGATTTATTAGACTGAAAGTGATGCCACTGAACACAGTATATGTAATTTTTAATAAATACATTTCCAACTGAATCTTATATTTTAATTCTATGCAAAATACATCTCCCAAGGAGAGACTGATTCTCTAAGGTTCACTGATAACTTCATAAGGATGTGTTCTGTGAAAAAAAAAATCTGAATTTTGACATGCTTTTATTTCAATGTGACAACTGTATGTAAGTGAAGAAATGGTGCAAATAAAACTAATAGTTAATATCAGAATTTATGATAAAAAAATATAGGATTTTAGGTATGTAGTCATGAAATGCAAATTAAGTTTAGGATTTTATTTTAAAAATTGTTAAATTGATTGAGTGCAAATGGGTGTTTAAATATAACTACCAACTACAGTAGCACAGTATCATGAAATGGCTATAAATATATATATGTATGCAAACACCTTTTTGGTCTTTCTGAGTAAACTTCAGAATTGTTTCCAATTCTCAGTGAGGCAAGCATTCCAATTTTATGCAATATTAGCAGGGGTAACTAATGATGGCTAATTTTTGCCTGTAGTATTCCCTCCAATCTGCTCGTGCACTTTCAGTTTCTCTGGCAGGAGCAGCATTTGTAAATTTTCTGGTCACTAAGCACTCAAGTACAATTGTAAGTGATCAGTTTACAATTGGCAAACAAGAAGAAAATATAGGGGGGAAAAGATTGCTTTCATATATTTCTAATAAAAAAAAAGCCATAAAAAATCTTGAAAGATCTCTGCGTGGGAATATTTCTTCTGTCTGTGACATTATTTTGTTTTGAAAAGCTAGATGTTTGTAAGAGAGCATCTGTTCTTTAGAAAGATGAAACCACACATTTTGAGGGAGCTTTATTATACACCAGGCTTAAGAACATTTTACTCTTACAAATTAGCCATTTTTCATTTATATTTATTTATTTATTAATAAAAAATGGTTCTGAAATTACAATACAATGCAAAATGGCATCTTATCAACTTTACAAGTCAATTATTTCAAACAAAATGCATCAGAGAGGGAAATGATTTTTCCAAAACCTGATATTTGAAAAAACTTATTTATCAAGACATAACAGAGCCTGTATGAAAGTGTAATTTTAATGAGAATGAGTCTAACATTTTAGAACTTCAAGTAACTAAATGTTTACACAGAGAATATTTAGTACAAGTGAAACTGTGCCATATTTTAAACTCAAGGAAAGCTGGTACAGATCCATTTTAATCATCACACAGTCGTATCAAATTAAATCATTGCTCAGAAACCTCCCAGACATATTTTGCTTAAGCTGCACAGAGAAAGACTCTAATGAGGAGCTATGTCACAGGGCAACTTTAGGGACCACCTTTCATAGAGGAATCCACTATTTGTCAGAGAATACTTGTTATCGTTCCTGGTACTGATAAGCCAGTGCAGAAGTTAACACTTTGTAAGCTTGCAGCCTTGGAACCTCAAAACACGGGGTATCTTAAGATAACCTGAAGCCTTGCTGTGGATAAATAATGAACAAAAGAATGAACTGCTGAGTAAGAGATGTTGAGTTTCCAAATAATTCACAAGTCAGCTCCTTTAAAAAATATTTGATAGGCCAGTGAGAATTTGAGAGGGGAAAGGGAGATAAGAAGGAGCTATACCTGCTACTCTCTTCCCTGATCCAGCTTTCTAGCCCTTTTTTCCAGCCACGACATCATCTCCCCAGACAGTAACCTGGGTCCACCTGCATATCAGATATCAGGCTCAGGAAAAAACTAATAAAAGTCATGGGTCCTTTGGAATATACCTAAAGTAGACTTACTAGCTATTTCCAAAACAGAGACCCCAAATCTTCATCTGCAATATTCCAGCCTTTAGGTTCATGATTAATCAACAGACAACCCCAACAACATGTCCTGGAGCTCCTTTCCCCAGAGCCCTGCCCCACTAGGGAAAGAGAGAGGCAGACTGGGAGAATGGATTGACCTGCCAACACCCATGTTCAGTGGGGAAACAATTACAGAAACCAGACCTTCCACCTTCAGCACCCCATAATGACCCTGGGCCCATACTCCCAGAGGGATAAAGAATAGGAAAGCTATTGGGGGAGGGGATGGGATACAGAGTTCTGGTGGTGGGAACTGTACCCTTAACCTATGGCCTTGTCAGTGTTTCCATTTTATAAATAAATATTTTCTTTTTTTTTTTACAAAAAAGAACTATACCTGCAGCACTGCTTCACAGATCAGCTTTAAAAATAATTTATTTGATAAGGCAGTGAGGAAATGAGTGGGATAGTGGAGAGAGATAGAAGAGGAGAAGAGAAGAGAAGAGAAGAGAAGAGAAGAGAAGAGAAGAGAAGAGAAGAGAAGAGAAGAGAGATGCCTGCCTGTAACACTGCTTTATCTCTAGTGAAGCTTCTTCCTTGCAGCTAGAGACTGAGGGGCGTGAGCCCACCTCTTTGTACATGGTAACATGTATGTTCAACCAGCTGTGCCACCACCCATTCCCACACAGACTAGCTTTAGTATAAACTGATTTACACTTTGCAAAGGTGACATTGTTTTATTGGGTTGTCTGAAAAAACCATGGCATATTTTTCTATATTTTCCTAGGCACAAGTGTGTCAGGTCTTTTTTTCTGAGACAGCCCAATATATGCTTGGACTGCATGCTTGTCACTGTTAGATTTTTGCTCCACTGATAAACCAAGAGGGTGCATTCTAAGCTAAACTCATAGGCTTCCGTGAAGCCAAGGTGCCAAATTAGATTTAAAAATATCTTACATTATGGCTTAATTTCATGTTTTCATTGAAGCCCAATCACGTTGGCTGCCATTCAATAGACTACAAAAGTCTGATAGATGATGAATAAAGGGTATTAAAAATGAAGGAAACCTTGCCAACTAACGGGAAACATAATGGTTATTTTTACCTAAGCAGAACACACATGTTCCTATTAGTAAAATTACACACCCTGATCCAAAAATTCTTCCTGTTCGCTTAAAGGATTTCACTTCTAGTGACATGTTTTCAGGGCATTTTAAATGATAGTCCCAATAAAGTGGAGAAAGAATAGGACATCACAAAGCATAGCATGCCTTTGACCTTATTTAAAAGAATGTCCTGTTATAGCACAGTAACACCTCCAGCAGCTCTCCTCCCCACCCGGTTCCCACACACATACTCTACCTGCCCTGTACCACTTGATCTGAGGAAGTTGTCCTTAGAAGAAAACATGAATGTCCTCTTTTTGAGTCAACAGATACCCACCTACCTGATGATATTTTTCTGCCACATGAAAATTTCAGACAAAACAGTGGGCCCTAAATATATATCTATATGACAGCATTTTTGTAATTATTTGCCATTTCCTGCTCTCTGGATAACTCAGTTCTGAATTGTGAAAAGAAAATTAAGGTAAATTTATTAATATTAGAAAAACCACCAAGAAGGGGCCAAAACCTCTTGATGAAAGGAAATGGGCTAAAGATAAAAAAACAAACAAAAAAACAGGGTTGGACAGAAAAAAAAAAAAAAAGGAGGGACTAATATCAAACATACAAACAAAACCAACAATGTTTAGTCTCTGCAAGAATCAGAATGGGGATGGGTTGTGGGAGGGGAATGAGACAGATAGTTCACCAGATAGGGCCTGAATTCACAGCACACTTGGCACCCCTTCAGTACTCTGTACAACACAGAATAGGTGTGGGGCAGGCAGGCTCCTGTGCTGTGGTATCTTTCCTTCTCTACCTCTATATCTGAATGAAAAAGTTAGTTTTTTTTGGGTTTTTTTTTCCATTCACTGAGAGGAGCAATGAATGAGTCATGAATGCTTGCGGCCTAGGTTCTGAAAAGAGAAGAAAAAGGAAGGATGGAAGGAAGGAAGGATGGAAGGAAGGAAGGATGGAAGGAAAGAAGGATGGAAGGAAGGAAGGATGGAAGGGAGAAAGGAAAGGGTACTATTCAAGTATGATAATACAATAAAGATCATTAACTACCTTGAAAATCAATTTAGTTCCATCAGTATGATTCTCCCACATATTTCTCTTTTATAAACCCATCACTTCTTTCTCCCCATCCTTCTCTGGCCACACATTGGCAAGAACTAACTCCTAACTTCTCTATTTCTGTAGTTTGGTCATTTTGAAAATTATACTAATGGAACCCTTGAAACTGCAGTCGTCAGGGGTGAACATTTTCTTTCAGCATAATTCTCTGGCGATTATTTTAAACTAAATTCTAAAGAATATCAGTATTTTGTTCCTGTTTACTATTGAGATGTATTCCATAACAGGTAAGGGACACATACCTACATTCTAGAGTGATGCATAGGTTATCTGTGTAACCTCTTACTCATTGGAAATAAATATGTATTTTAAAAATATTAAGTGGGAACATTCCAAGTTACCCCAATATCAGGACCCATCTTCCTCAGGTGTAGCATAGAGTTATGGCCTGTCGAAGCCCATGTTCAGTGGGGAAGCAATTACAGAACCCGGACCTTCCACCTTCTGCATCCCACAACGACCTTGGGTCCATACTCCCTGAGGTGTATGATAAAGAATAGAAAAGCTATCAAGGGAGGGGATAGAATACGGAGGTCTGGTGGTGGGAATAGTGTGTAGTTGTGCCCCTCTTATCCTATGGTTTTGTCAGTGTTTCCTTTTTATAAATAAAATATATGTTATGTGGTTGAACCCACTCAACATCTTAGATAACATTTGCATCACGTTTAAGTGACAAAACTAGCACAAAAAATAAATATAAACATTCTGATCCAAATGAAAAGATGATAGGATATAGTTTTCTTTGGTGATTTGGCTATATGGATACTTGAGCTAAAGCAGATACAACCTTATTAATATTGAATTCTCTTAAATACTTATCATTTGAATTCTGTCCTTTACACTGAGGGTCTATGGCTGAATGTCCCAAGGGACTCATTCCACAGAAGATATCCCTTCTTAATCTAATTCTGATTTTTTAACACCACACTGTTTTTAATTCTCATTTCCTTGCTGATCATCCTCAAGGAAATTTATATTCAGATGAGAACCTCAGACAGCAATGCAACCAGCAACATTAAAGTAGACATAGCTTATGATGAGGATCCACCCTCTTGGCAAGTTTCTTAAACAATCTGCACTGCAGTGGTTTTTTTGAGTAAAATAGGCATAACATTATCAATTTCTCTATGATTTGAAAATGAATCAAAAAGAACATGAAAACGTAAACTCCAAAGCATTAAAAAAAATAAAATAAGCAAAGTAGACATAGGTGGAAACAAGAGAAGGAGTAATTATAGCAAGCCCTGGGCAACTAAACATTGAGCCAAAAGTCAGACAGCTGGAATTCCTCTTACATTCAACCCATTATAATTTTGTTCTATCTTGTTTTCAGCACAAGGTCTCACACATACACTATACGAAAAAAGAAAGAACTCACTGGTATTATTATTATTATTACTATAGTTATTTGAGAAGGAAAGGATGAGTAAAAGAGAGAGGTGATGGAAGGCCATAGAACCACTTGATCATTTGTAAAGCTTCTCGGTTGCCATCCAATACCCCGTATGGTTGTGTGATTCAAACCTAGGTCTCCTGCATGACAAGTTATGTGCTGCAGGGTGGAGGGTACATAGCATAATGGCTATGCAAACAGATGCCTGAGGTTCCAAAGTACCATGTTCAATTCCCCATACCACCATAAGCCATAAGAGCTGAGCGATACTCTGGTTTAAAAAAAAAAAAAAAGTATCTTGTAGACAAGATTTGTGCTGTAGCAGTTGAACTCTCCCACATCTTTAATAGTAGCTCTGTAGTGTATAGTTTGAGGTCATGAAGTGTGATGCCTCAAGTTTTGTTCTTTTTCCTTAAGATTGATTTGATAGTCCTAGGGTGTTTTTTTGTTTTGTTTTTTGTTTGTTTGTTTTTTTGTTTGTAGGTTTGTTTTATCTCTTTGAAGAATTTTGGTGATAGCTTGATGAGGATAGTGTTAAATTGGTATATAACTCGGAGTAGGACAGTAATTTCAATTATCTTAATTCTTCCTATCCATGAACATGGAATATCTTTCTAGTTCTTTATATCTCTATTTCCTTGGAGAATGATTCATAGTTTTTAGTGTACAAGTCCTTCATGCACTTTGTTAACTTTATTCTTAAAAATTTTTATGATTTTTGCTATTATAGTAAAAAGGATGGATTTCTGGATGTTTTTCTCTTCTAAATTAGTGTTCACATAAATTTTGAGGAATTTATGTGAACTGATTTTTGAGGAATTTCCCATCTATTCCTATGTATTTTTTAATGCTTTGATCATGAATGGACATTGGATCTTGCACCTATTTAAATAATTGTATGTTTTTTGGTTTTTCTTTTGTTGGTATTATGAGTCACATTTATTAATTTATGTACGTTGAACCATCTTTGCATACTTAGGATAAAGCCTACATGTTTGTGGTATACAGTCTTCTTAATGCACTGCTGTAGCCAATAGGCTAGGATCTTGTTGAATATCTTAGCATCTATGTTCATTGTTGTATGCTTTACATTGGGTTCTAGTTCTCCCCCGCCAAGAGAATTAGATCAGTCCAGTTAATTTCGGGGGCCCGCTTGGCCCCGCCCCTAGGGACCCCACCAGAGTTCCAGAGAGACAGAGTTACAGAGTTTGAGAGTAAGAGAGGGTTCCTGAGTTCCAGAGTTAGAGAGAGTGCTTGCGCCGCCGCAAAGAGACAGCAGAGTTCTGTTTGGTGATTAGTTTGGTTTAGTTTATGAGTCGTTGTTCTTGAATAAAGAAATACAGCTTCCCTGCCCAGCCGTTGTCTCCGCGTCTCTGTTACCCACCCGTGAAGCCAACCCGCCCTGCTAGAACCTCCGAATTTTAACAACAGTTCATTAAGGATATTGCTCTATTATTTACTTTCTTAAATGTATCTTCCTCTGCTTTTGGTATCAAGGTGATTGGTCTTGGCTTTGTAGAGGATGTTAAGGAGAATCCCTGTGACTTAGTTTGAAAGAACTTGAGGACTAGGTCTTATGGAATTCATTTGTATAACTATCTGGGGCCTGGACTTTTGTCCTTGGGAGGTTTTTGATTACTATTTCAGTTTTTTGTTTGTTTGTTTTTTGGGGTTTTTTTTGGTGGCTCATTGGTCTGTTCACATTTTTCAGTTCTTCCTAGTTTAGTCATAGAAGGGTATATATGTCTAGAAAGAGAAGCCTGAGGAGGGAGAGGCCACTCTGTTTTCCCTAGATATGAAGGGAGTTGGGGACCATGCTTGCTCCCCACCTCTATCCTAGTACAGTGAAGCCTCTGGTTTCCCTGAATATTTGAGTTGGGATCCTCTATGGAACCTGGTCTGGCTCAGTGGGCTTCTGACTGAATTTCGGGATTAGGGTGAGGGCTTTCCCAGTGGTAGTGCGGGTAGGCTTAGACCAGCTATCTTGGTGTGGAAGACTCACTCAGGGTTCCAAGCTTGGTGTCTGGCAGCCTTGTCGGGGGAAACCCAGATGGTGAGATCCTTGGCTTGTTCTTTGTCTCCTTTCCAGTGCTCCTTGTCTTTCTCTTTCTCTGTCTTTGGCTTTTCTGTGACTCAAGGATTATTTCTACATTTGTTGGCTCATTTATTTCCCTTGATTCTTGCTTCTGTTGTTACCATTTCCAAAAGCAATCCCAAAGCTGCAAGTTGGTCTGCATCTTCTTTGTTCTCTGCTTGTAAACCTCTTAAATGGGTATGCACATGCAATCTTGTCTAAGACAGTGGTATTCTATGAATTATGCTACTGAGTACGACAGGGGAACTTCCTGAAGATGTCAAAGACAATATGAAAATAATGCTTTTTTTCCTGTCACTGGAAGAAGGAGCTCCCATTATAAATGGCCTAAAGCAGCTAAGCATTCCTTGGAAACTTCATTGACATTTCCTAGCTAATCTACTTTAACTTCAAAGTTGTCTTGTGAGCACCAACTCAACATTATCTTGATAACTTTAAGTTTAATTTCCTTTTCCAAAACATCTTAAGTTAAAAAGAACAAAAAGAGGAAGTAATTTTCCATCTACTGACTAGACCAATAGAGACTAGATAGGAGTTCAATAAAACCATTATAGTTTTTGTAATAAGATTAAATCAGCTCTTGATTGAAGTACACAAAGCACTTTTTTGCCAAATTATATTAGGTCCTTGGCAATTGCCACCATTTTAAGGGAAGGGCTATTATTGAAGGCTATTTTCCCATATTATAAATGCTATACTTTGATGAGTACTAAGTGCTGCAAAATATCTCAATGGACATCTTTGAGAAATGAAATTTTTTTTGTATTGTTAGGGTGATTAGTTGTCAGTTTTCTTGTGAGTTATATAGAGGGCTGTTAAAATTTTCAAATGTATTTCTAATAAATTAGCCCATGCGAGTTCAAATAATCATTGAAGTTCAGACATTTTCTCTGTTAGTCAAGCATTAATCTTATTTCAAGCATTTTTACCTGTGGTATTTGGAATCCAGTTATTTTTTCATCAAACCAACAGAAATGTACTATTTTTTTAATATTTATTATTTATTTATTTATTCCCTTTTGTTGCCCTTGTTTTTTTTTTTTATTGTTGTAGTTATTATTGTTGTTGTCGTTGTTGGATAGGACAGAGAGAAATGGAGAGAGGAGGGGAAGACAGAGAGGAGGAGAGAAAGATAGACACCTGCAGACCTGCTTCACCGCCTGTGAAGCGACTCCCCTGCAGGTGGGGAGCTGGGGTTCGAACCGGGATCCTTATGCCTGTCCTTGTGCTTTATGCCACCTGCGCTTAACCCGCTGCACTACAGCCCGACTCCCAGAAATGTACTATTTTTTAATGATTTCTTAATATCAGTATAAATCTCAGAACATATATTTTACCTATTACTCTCTCTTCTTGCATCTAAGAATTGAATCAGCCTTTAGTTGCTAACCATTACATCCACTGCATCTCATGTGAGACCAATATAAAATACATAGCTATGCTCTATATCTGTGCTTACTGGAAATTGTATATTAATGACAACATTATAATTTTAAATAAATACTATATTAAAAAACTCAACTGTGCTCTGAAGAAAATATAACATTATGTGATCAATCATATTGAAAATAATTTGCAAGCAAAAACCCTTCACTGTCTGCTGTTTGCAGTTTGCATACTGGATCAGTCTTGTCAATGATGAAAAATATCTAAATTAAAAAAATTAAAAAAAAAAATGACTGGAGCCGGGTGACTGCACACCTGGTTGAGCGTACATGTCACAGTGCACAAGGACCCAAATTCAGTTCCCTGGCCCCTACCTGCAGGGGGGAAAGCTTTGTGAGTGGTGAAGCAGTGTTGCAGGTATCTGTATGTCTTCTCTTTCTCCTCCTTCTCCCCTCTCAATTTCTGTCTGTATCCAAGAAATTAATAAAGATATTTTAAAAAAAAAACTGCCTATCTTGGTCAAATACCAGTTTGCTTTATGTACCCAAATTTTAAGGTTAAAACAAACAAACAAACAAAACCCACCTTAATTAGAAAGGCAGATAGGCATAACTTTTGAAGAAATGCTATATGTTTGTTTCCCGTGAGACAGTTCAGGGTGACTAGGAGAGTGAAATTTATAGCCTAAAGCTCCTAGTTCAATCCTCAGTTCAGCATATGCTGCAGCTGTGCTCAAACACCTCCCTTTCTTGCTCTCTTTCCACTACCCCATATGAAATCAATATGGAGGCTTTCTTTATAGATTTTGCTGTGCATGTGATTCACTTCAGTTTCCCCTTCCCCTATTGAATTAGGTCATAAGTTTCAGGGTTTTTTTTTTCTTTTTCCTCCAACTTAAAATATATATATATATTGTTTTACTGTTTTGGTCATGTTAGTAAGAGTTCTTTGTTATGAATGTAGAACTCAAATTTGTGAGAGAAAATAGGCAACACCAGCCAGGCACAGAGCTGAGGGACAGTTTTGATGCTTAATGTCGAGAGACAGTTCTTTGGTAAACTGAGAATCTAGAGCTATCTGCTGCATTTTTTGGTTTATTTTTTCACTGTTCTGTAACAGAATTTCTCTGTTTCAATGATTTCTTTCCAATAGCTGGGCTTATGTCTTATCTTCTTGAAGTAGTTTCAGCGAGTAATGATGACTGGGTATCATCACCACAGTTGTGGTGAAGCTGTTATGAAACACAGTTACTCAGCTGAGTAATGAATGTTCAATTACAACCTTCAGGCTGTTTCTCTTTCTACAGTGAAACCACCTTTTGATTCTGTGGTGACCCATGGAGTTCAAGAGAATAATCCTAGAAGAAATGCTCTCAGTTTTCTCACATGCTGAAGAATGTGTGCAGAAGACTGATCTCTTCTAAAACATATATTAATAACTAAACTTACTGCTACTTTAAAACTCGGGTTTGCCATTGCTGTAACTGACTTTGACTACAAGAAAAAACAAATTACACTTTGGTCTTTGGGTTTTTTTGTTGTTGTTTGTTTTGTTTTTCATTCTGACTATAACTACTGACTCTTGATTGCTCTTGAAAATTACTTTGGAGGGAGTTGGGCGGTAGTGCAGCAGGTTAAGCGCAGGTGGCGCAAAGCACAAGGACAGGCATAAGGATCCCGGTTGGAGCCTCCTGCTCCCCACCTGCAGGGGAGTCGCTTCACAAGCGGTGAAGCAGGTCTGCAGGTATCTATCTTTCTCTCCCACTCTGTCTTCCCCTCCTCTCTCCATTTTTCTCTGTCCTATCCAATAATGATGACAACAATAAGAAAAAAACAAGGGTAACAAAAGGGAATAAATAAATAAATATTAAAAAATAAATAAAATGACTTTGGATGGTTTTGAGAATATCAACAAATTCCTCTAAGTCTTAGATGGTTAGTCTATTACTAAACTTCTTTTCATGGATATTTTTTAACTACCCTCACCACTACCATTAGTTTTTCTTTGCTTTAGGATTTCCTTTAATGTGTATCATTTCTTAACTTAATTTTTTACCACCATAATATAATTAATATAATATAATAATATAATATCTGACATTCTTTTCTTTTTGTAAATAGTATAATAATATAATATTATAGTAGTATAATGATAAAATAGTATAATAATAAAATCCATGTAGACTTCCTAATCGAAAATAGAATTAAGGATATTTTCTTTAGTTAAATCTTGACTCTGAGGTCTGTTTATGATGTCACTTACCCAACCAGTCCCACATTTCCACATAAGGTTAAATACATTACCCATATGACATAATTCAATGTAATAAAAAAGAAGATTTTGCTAATTAGAGCCAGATACTTCACTACCTTTGGTTAATGTAAATGCATTTACTACAGTTCAGATCATTAAAATTCTTCACAATGTTTTTGGAAACCAACAGTTGTGAGCATACTGTCAGGATTACAAGAAAATATTCAATGTGAGATTCTATTTTAATGAAAATCTTGATACGTTCTTTATCATATACATGCTACATAAGATAAATGTGTTTTGCTAGGGTTTCTTATTTCTCTTTATTTATATGGAATGGAATTGCCAATGAATGATGGAGCTGAATATGCTGCTATTTCTTTCACATGAGAGTTTACAGAAAACAGAGAAAGGACATTAAAAATAACCTGTGTTTATAGTACTTGGAAAGTTTGTGATGAAATTACAGACTGTAAAGTTAGTTAATTGACAAAGTTGTTATAATACGGAGTTTGCATTTATTTTTAAGTTCACATGCAAAAAAAGAAATTATGTATATGAGATAGACATGAGATTGATTTTTATACCCACTATTTAACATAGCTGAACAGAATTATGTAATTTGTATTTTAACTAGTGGAGATATATCTCATGAGCACTAGATTATTTATTATAAACAAACTAATGAGAAAATAACTGGTTATTTCTTGCCGCATGTATAAAATACAATCTTTATTGAATGAGTAACTGGTTTTCAAACAATTGAAATTAGAACTAAAATACTCTAAACACTAAATATATAAATAAGTTATGTTTGTCTCATAATTACCACTGGGGAAAGCTTTAGAGCTGTAATATCCCTCTTTCCCCATCTCTCTCTCTCTCTTTCTATCTGAAAAAATGCCTGTGTCCACAAAAAAATTGGAAAAGATAAACATAGAAAATTATATTCAGGAGTGGAAACTGAGTATGTCTGGACTATTTCCATAAACAGCAAGTATCCTGGTAATCAGCTACTAGTGTCAGTCTTTTTGAACCAAATGAATCATACAGTTATAAGTCAGATTTTACTTGCAGGCAACATTGTGACATAGCATGTCCTAATTAAAACATTTCCCTCCTATTTTAGTGTATAAAACAGAGAAAAACTTGAGAGAGGTGGGGTAGAGAGGAGGGAGAGAAAAAAAAGACATCTGCAGACCTGCTTAACCACTAGTGAAATGGCTCCACTGCATGTGGGCAGCCAGGGGCTCGAACTGGAATTCTTGTGTCGGTCCTTGTGTTTTGTACCATGTGTGCTTAACCCAGAGTGCTACTGCCCAGGGCCTCAACAATTGCCTTACAAAATAAAATAAAATAAATCCTACATCTAAAGTCATAGTGTAGTATTTGAGCACTGGGGTGAATATTTTCAACAGAATGATGCAAAGTCCTAACACAGCTTTCATCACTTAAATCAAAAATCACTTGAGCACAAGTAGATTAAATGATAGTATAATGGTTAAACAACAACAAAAATAAAACACTCATGCCTGAGGCTCCAGTGTCTCATGTTCAATGTTCAACCCCCAGAATCATCATTAACTACATATGAGTAATCCTCTTTATCTTTCTTATTTTTTAAAGCTTTTGTTAAAATTAATTTATCTGTTTTCCCTTTTGTTGCCCTTGTTGTTTAACATTGTTGTGGTTATCGATGTCATTGTTTTTGGATAGGACAGAGAGAAATGGAGAGAGGAGGGGAAGACAGAGAGGGGGAGAGAAAGACAGACACCTGCAGACCTGCTTTACCACTTGTGAAGTGACTCCCCTGCAGGTGGGGAGCCAGGGGCAGGAATCAGGATCCTTAAGCTGGTCCTTGTGCTTTGAGGGCACGTGCACTTAACCTGCTGCACCATCACCCGACTCCCTCCTCTTTATCTTTCTCACTCTCTCTCTCACACACATATTGAGATAAAAGAAATTCTTTTTTTTTTTTTACAGGACCTCTTTGTACCAAAACATAACTCACTGGGGAGAAACCATGTTCTGCCATAGATACTGCCCAGATCTGAGTTCAGGCACAAAACTAGGAGTATCAAGACAGTAGAGGAAATTCTGCTTCTGTGGTGTCTCGTGTGTGTGTGTGTGTGTGTGTGTGTGTGTGTGTGTGTGTGTGTGTGTGTGTGTGTATCTGAGTGAATTCTATTTAAAAGAAAAAGGAGATAAGAGAGCATACTTGACATACTTGGGAAATTATAATAGCAGTAGTAGTAGTCTTATGTTTTCCTTCCAGGTAGACTAATATGGTAAATCTGAAGATAGTTCTAATTGTTGCTGAGTTATATGGCAAATATTTCTTTTAAGGAAATTACATTGTTGGTATAGAATCAGAATTTAGAAATCAAATGGTTACGTGAAGTTATGTAGAACTGATGTATCAGAAAGAATGAGTAAGGGTGGGGCAAATTTGATTAAAACATATTGCTGCATGTTTTTATTTTTCTCAAATGCTTCAGACAAGGCAAATAATCTTCATAAGCAAAGCACAGAAGAGACCAAAAGTTTACGTTAAGTCCTTATTTACATTAATTGGGGAGTTGGAGGAATAGTCAGATGTAGTAATTTAAATGTTTGCTTATTTTTTTCTAGTGCAGGAGAGATAGCATGATGGTTATGCAGAAGATTCTCACTCTTGACTCTTACAGTCCCAGATTCAATCCTCCTACACCATCACAAATGTGAGAAGTGCTCTGGTAAAAATAGTGATAATTCTACAATTTTTATCTTACATGTGAACCCAACTCATAAGTTAGACTTTCCATCTTGAAATAATCTAGAAGTTGAAACCAATGATGTATCTTGTACTTGTAGCT
Organism: Erinaceus europaeus; assembly: GCF_950295315.1. Classification (NCBI taxonomy): domain Eukaryota; kingdom Metazoa; phylum Chordata; class Mammalia; order Eulipotyphla; family Erinaceidae; genus Erinaceus; species Erinaceus europaeus. The sequence goes on along the minus strand of NC_080179.1, from coordinate 64,525,890 downwards.
GGATTCTGTGTCCAGAGTGAAGTTATAAGAGAAGTTTATGGGTTTTTTTTCAGTCATTACAAACAATCACTATCAATAAGAAAGTCACTATTTTGAACTCAATACATTTCCACATGGGGTAAAAATGTTTTTGTAAATATTCAGTGCATTATCTTTCAGGTCATTCATTCCCTTTAGTAAAAGCACAAATTTTCAGCATAAGCAAGTGAACTGACACATTAAATAATGCACACATATTCACCATATTTTATACCATAATTTTGTTTAGGGGGAAAAAGTTGCTATTTTTCATGCATTATGATTTGCTTCCGAGAGTCATTTAAGTGTCTTTTGATTGTACTTAAGAATTCCACACTCACTCTCTGGTGTCGTCTGCTGTTTTTCATGTGATTTTAGAATTTTAAAAAGCTCAGAATATTGGTAAGTGTACTGTTGAGATCCTCCATCTAGATAAAAGATAAAATGGGGAACAGAATTTCTTCCTAAAATTTTCCGTTAAAGAGGGTATGTAAGTTAATACAAATTTTGCTGAGAATGTAATCTATAAAATGTACATTTTGGTATTGCAATTGACTTTTATGCTTTTACTGGTATTTCCTTAAGATCCATGTAGCTTTGTCAGTAGGAAGCATTTATTACTACTATTTATACTGCTATTAGAAATAGAGAATGCTGATTAAAGATTTTTATTACCATTTTATGAGTGGCAAACTCAAATGTCAACAGGGTTCAGGAAGGTAATGTAAGGGGGAAAATGACTCATTTAAAAAAAGAGGAAGAAATATTTGAGACTGAGAGAATAAGTTTCATCCAAAGGGAATGGCTTTCACTCAGCTCTGACCCATAGTAGTCACCAATCTGGTAAAACAAAATACACTTCATGCTAGTTTCAGCCTTTGCGATTGTAGTCTACAACTACCATTTCAGAGATCAATTTGTCAAGGGTTGGTTAAATGTAGCATAAACCAAAGTAGTGTTAGTGGCAAGGTTAAAACTAAGAAGACCAACTATCCCACTGTGAACTGATTTTAGAGATTTATGATCTGAGCAGCACAAGAGACCCCACACTTGGAAGTACCTCACATTTGCTTCAGTGACCTTTCATTGAAAACTTGATATTCTTAATTATTTGAACCAGGGAGACCTTAGGTGCACTAAATTATGTAGTTATTCCTGGTCCAGTTCAAAGCAAGCAACGTTTGAAGCACTTTTCTCCCAAATGAATTAGTATGCCTTTCTTAGGGCTTACTTAACTAATGATAGAAGTGAATGGATGAGTACACCTCTAATGTGTTCAACTTAGTTTCTATAAATAAAAGCATGAGGACATTTGAATGTACCTCTTATTCTCCCTCTCTCCTCTTACTCTCTGCATCACCTGTCCAAAAAAAAAAAAAAAAAAAAAACTAACCTGATTTATAAACAAAGATACAAAGGTCAATATGCCAGTACTTCTACCTTCAAAATTACCTGAGTGATTTGCTAAAAGGTGAATTCCCCCAAAGACTGAACCAAGACTTTCCTTTCTTTGAATGAAATATAAAATGAAAAATACTTAAAAGAATAGTCGAGACAGTGTTCAATCATACTTATGAACATGATTGTTTACCCCCCTCATTGTTCCTTACTAGTACATGAAATAAACTGTCACTTCAATTCATCATTAGAATTGGCCATAATGAATGATTTATCCTCAAAACCTAGCAATAGCAGCCTCTCTGGGCATTGTAGAAGTAAAGTACAGTGTATACTTCTTTGTTGTTCACTAAAAATCCATCTAACCTTTTTGTAGATCCCTAGACACCTGTAATCCACCTATTTCCAGTTCACAGGGAAAAAGTATGATCATTTAACTTTGAGTCTTGGGAATGGAACTCTTAGCTGGATTAATTTATTTCTCCCACCCATCATTGTTTTCAATTTATATCTACTTTCTCGTTACATTTGATGTTAGTTCACATTGCTTTGCTGTGGTGCAGGTATGACTAAGTACTGTCTTTTTCCTTTATATAGGGCATCATTTGTCTTGAGTTCCACAGGCTGGTTTCAGACATGACAGCACAGAATGACAGTAATTTGCACTGATCTGCCCCCACTGCTAGTCCTGCTGTTACAAATAACAATAGATTATTATGCTGTAGTGTTATTGACTGTCACTATGAACACAAGCTTTATTTCATTTTTAAAGTAACATGCTATAGATTTTCTTAGTATAGAAGCAAAACAAGGAAATACTCATTTCTAGGAATTATGGACAGTCACAAACATAACTTTAAATCTTGGTCATAAAGCATTTACTTTACTTTGAATCAAGATAAACAAAAACTTTATTGTTGTAGTTATTTTAGAGAAATGTAAGCAAATGATTTCTAAAAACTCTATGAAAATCAGTCCAAAACTGAAATAGTTCTCCTGTTTCCAGTTTAGTAGACTTATGCATAGAAAATTACTATTCACCTTTTCATCATTTCCTCTCACCCATAAATTCTTTCTTTCTTTTTCTTTTATTTTCAAAAAGGAAACTGGAATTTGTTTTGTACACATGTACTTCTTGACCTGTCTGGTATTGTAAAACTTGGTTTTTCAGGAATCCTATGGTATCTCACCCGTTTACTACACTCCTCATCCCAACAAAGTGGCCAGAGAAGGCTTATTTAGAACTACATTCTCTTACCCATGTTGATAGAGTAAATATTTATTAATTTTCTATATTGTATTTATTCCCTTCTGTTATCCTTGTTGTATTATTGTTGCTACTTATGTTATCGTTGAATAGGACAGAGAGAAATGGAGAGAGGAGGGGAAGACAGAGAGGGGGAGAGACAGACAGACACCTGCAGACCTGCTTCTCCGCCTGTGAAGCGACTCCCCTGAAAGTGGGGAGCCGGGGGCTCTAACCCGGATCCTTATGCTGGTTCCTGTGCTTTGCGCCGCTAGTGCTTAACACACTGCGCTACCACCTAACTCCCAATATTCATTAATTTTATTCTAGTGGCAGATAATTCTTAATTTATACATGTTTGCTTTCTATAAACTGAAAATATAACTATATATGAACATTTTATTTATTTATATGCAGATATAGACAGAAATTGAGGGGGAAGGGGGCGTAGTGGGGGAAAGAGAAAGAGAAGCACCTGCAGCCCTGCCCACTGACCGTGAAGGGTCCACACCGATGGGTGGCGACCAGGGGCTTAAACATGGGTCCCTGGACACTGTAACAAGTAGCCCTACTAAGTGCATCACTACTTGGCTCCCAAACATAACTTTTTAATCCTTACAGATTACCCAATAGGAGAATTCCTTTACTGTACTATTCATATTTTCTTCATGAGTCTTATATGTTTGACCACCCCCAGAAAGCATACTTTTGTGTCAAGCTAAAAGTTTGGGGGTGGTGACATATATGTATCTGTGTATGTACATATGCACAGACAAACATACACATATGCATACTTCTACATTAATATGTACATATGCATATATGAAATGCATAGCTTAGGAAACCTAGTATCATCAAGGTTTTATCAGCCTAGTACCTATGAACAGCTCTCTGCCCTCTGATGAAGCACAGTGCATGGCAGAATCAGGTTCTGACCTATTAAATGTTATTACTGAGTGATACAAAGAGTAGGTTCACACAGGCTGACATAGCAGAATCATTGAGATCCCATCTTGCCCTTATTTGGATTTTTGCGGTCTTTTTTTTTTTTTAACAAATATTTCATTAAAAGACATATAAAAGGCTTGGAAGATAGCATAATTGTTATGGAAAAGAATTTTATGCCTAAGGCTATGAGGTCCCAGATTCAATCTGATCACCAATCACCATCATAAGCCTGGGCTAAGCAGTATTCTGGTCTCTCTCTGTATCTTTCTTGTTTAAATGAGCAAACAAAATATCGTAAAGTAAAAAAATAGAAAAATTTAATATAATCAGTGATAACGAACTATTTCAGTTCAATATATGTTTTAAAGCAAACACTGTCCCGCCCCCCCACACACACACCCAACTCCAGTCTGAAGTGTACTACTGAAAGTATGGTTCTACTAGATGTGATTAGAAAGAAATTTTATGGGGCTAGTGTACACATTGTAGTGTGCAAGGACCTGCACGCAAGTCCCTGGTCACTGCTTGTAGAGGGGAGCTTTCATTAGTGGTGAAGCAGTGCTATAAATGTTTCTCTTTCTCTGTCTCTCTGTCTCTTCCTTTCCTCTCAGTTTCTCTATCCACAATGATTAAATTCTTTAAAAAAAATTTTTTTTCACTTGCCAATTTAAGACCATCTAATATGTGAAATATGCAATTGTTCCTATTTCTTCTTCTTTCTCTATCTCTCTCTCTCTTTCTAACTTTCCCTCTCTTTCTCTTCTTCCTCTCCCTCTTTCTTTCTTCCTTCCTTCCTTTCTTTCTTTCTTTCTTTCTTTCTTTCTTTCTTTCTTTCTTCCTTTCTTTCTTTCTTTCTTCTGGAGTGGCACAGTACTGGACCAACCCTTTTGTCAGATAGAAATAGGTAGAAGGAGAGAAAAGTACCACAGCAGTTGCTTCCCCCCAGTGCTGTAAAAGCCAGGCTTGAATCCAGGTAGTGGGCATGGCACAGCAGCTCCCCTGCCAGGCGAGCTATCTTCCAAGCATGACTAAAGCAATTTTTAAAGCATACCTACACTAAATTTTTGTTATATGCAGATAATTTAATTTTTCCCAGTGTTGCCAAAGGAACAGTCGTGTGTATAGGAATTACAGAACAAAATTCAGCATACTCAGTCAAATACTTTGAATTAGATTTTAACTTTTTTCTACCTAAAACAGTAACCAAAACCAATTAGAATTGAGTAGGTATAATCCAGAAGTAGATACTATAATTCATTCTGTATTTTAGGTAAGCTAAGACTAATAATATTCTATTTTTAAAGAAAGTTTAAAAAATATATTTGAAATTGACAAATGCTCCAAAGAATGCAGATAGCTTTTCTAGTGCCAACTCTGAGACAATACAAATTCCCAAACTGTTTTCTTTCAAGAGGTATATGTACTCCCCATGAAAAGAAAGTGGCGGGTACTAGTTTTTTCATGATTTAAATTAATGCCAAGCAGCTATATGCGTATCAATTAGCATTATTTCTCTCTCTCTGGCTCCCTGTATGTTGTAATTCCATCAAATAGTCATTTGCTTTTTTATGGTAATAATCTCTTCATTCCTTTCTTTCATCTGTATCCTTGTGTGCTATTTGTCGTTCTGCTAAATCTCTTTTATAGAGGCCTATGAGTTCCAAGAGCTTGATGAATAATTGGAAATGTTTTATGCCCAAGCTTCAAAAAAAGTGCTAGAAATAATTATAAGCAAACATCTTATGTAGTGTCCCATATCAGTCCAATCCCTGCTTTATGCTTTTTGTACTTTAGATAGAGAAGGAAGCATTGAGATCTTTGTTACCAGCTCTTGCAGAATAAAAGGGACAGATGTTTCAGTTTCCTCTGCTTTTTCTTCTCTCTCCTCTGTTCTTCCTGGCAGCTTGGGCTGTTCACTACAATAAGTTCCACAGCTAGTCAAGCCTGTAATTTCACAAGGTACAGTTAATTATTGATCAATCAAAATGAACTTCATAATCCTTTTGGCAACTCTTGATGTACTTGAACTTCTCTCTTGCCCATAAAATAGCTTAATGGTCTGCAGTATAATGAACTTGAAGGATATGAACTAATGTTCAAAGAAGCAGGCAAATCCCACCTTTCTTGTTCATGCCAATTCAGGATTATTCTTTACAACATAGGACATACTTCTTATTTTTCTTCAATAAATCAGATAAAATACTCAAGCTTTCCTCCATCCTTCTGACTCCAGAAAGAAAACTGCCAGTTTTCTCCAAAAATGTGATTGTTTTTATGGCATTTATTTAATGTTTGACTATTTGTTTAATGTTTAATTTATTTAATGGTTGTCTATCTAATGTATTTCCTACCTTTTAGCTTCTTCTACATATATAAATTTATTCTGATAATAAATACAAAAAGTATTTATATGTGTATATATTGTTTATATATACAAAAAGAGCTGTAGAATTGTATTTTTAGTAAGAGTACGTGTTGCTTTTCAGAACAGGCTGCTTACCAATATAAGAGAGTCAGGAGCATCAGACTGCAAAGTTTGAGAACTATTATACTTTTAGAAAAAAATACAACTAGAAGGAAAAGCCATTTCCCAATCCTGATATATATATATATATATATATATATATATATATATATATATATATATATATATATATGTCATGTGTGCAGACAGCTATGTTCCCTAGTTATCTATTCAGTATGATTGAAAGCCTACTGTGTGCTATGGTCTTACCCTAGATGATAATAAGAGTGAGATAGACACTGAAATAAAAGAACCTGATAAGTAAGCACTGACACAGTCATAATGGCATGATTTCTTACAGGAGGAACATTTTGCTCTGGGACAAAGGATTTAACTACGTTAAATGAGTCTGCTATCAGATGATGAGTCCTATTCTAAGAAATATATTCATTCCACAACTTCAGAAGCCCTCAATTCACATCACCATGTCTTTAATTAATACCTCGCTCTACTACGTTTCAAGTAGTAAACTTACTATCACATAGTGATGTATGAATTCCTTTCTCCAGGGTATGTACAATGTTAGAATTGATTGATCAGTGAAGATTATGGTCTTACCTAAAGGAGCATGGACTTCTTCAGTTTCCAACTTATTTTTCCACCAGGGGAGCAGCACATTTTAAAAAATTTTTATTTATAAAAAGGAAATGCCAAAATGGCACAGGATAAGAGGGGTACAACTCCACACAATTCCCACTACCAGAACTTCGTATCCCATCCCCTCCCTTGATAGCTTTCCTATTCTTTATTCTTTTTTATTTATAATGATTTTATTAGTGATTTAATAATGATTAACAAGATTATAAAATAACAGGGGTACAGTTCCCACCACCAGAGTTCCATTTCCCATCCCTTCCATTGGAAACTTCCCTATTCTTTATCCCTTTGGGATGATTGTCCAAAATTATTTATGGAGTGAAGAAGGTGGAAGGTCTGGCTTCCGTAATTGCTTATCCACTGGATATGGACATTGGCAGGTTCATCCATACCCTTGACCTGTTTCTACCTTTCCCTAGTTGGATAGGGCTTTGAAGAGGTAAGACTTCAGAACACTTTGGTGAGGTTATCTGCCCAGGTAAGTCAGGATGGAATCATAGCATCCTCTGCATCTTGGTGGCTAAAAGGCTGTTAGATATAAAGCAGGTCTATTTTAGGTATATTCCAAAGTGCCTATGACTTTCCTAAATTTCGCCTGAACCTGACAGCTAACATTCAGGTGGGCCAAAGGTATTGTCTGAGGACATTGTATCAGAATTGGAAATAGGACCAGAAAGCAATATCAGGGAAGAGAGTATCTCCCCAGTATGGGAAAGGTATATAAATATTGTGAACTGTAAGCCCTATCATTTGGAATATAACTAAAATAGACCTACTAGCCTTTTCCAAAATGGAGATCCCCAATTCTCATCTGCTCTAGTCTTACCTTTAGTTTCCTGATTATTAAATAATATATTCTGCTAAATCTTAATACTTTTCAGCCACCAAGTTGCAGAGGCTACCATGATGCTAACCTGACTTCACTGGACCGCATCAACGTGTCCTGGAACCCTACTTCTCCAGACCCTTGCCCCGCTAGGGAAGGATAGAATCAGGATGGGAGTATGGATCAACCTGCAAACACCCATGTTTATCGGAGAAGCAGTTACAAAAGCCAGACCTTCCTTCCACCTTCTGCACCCTTAATGATCCTGGGGCCATGCTCCCAGAGGGATAAAGGACAGGAAAGCTTCCATAAGATGGAGATGGGATATGGAACTCTGGTTGTGGAAATTGTGTGGAATTGTACCCCTCTTATCCCATGGTATTGTCAATCATTATTAAATCAATATTTTTAACAAGATATAAAGCAGGAAAAATGTTTAATAATCATGAACCCAAATGTAGGAATAGAGCAGATCAAGTAGAAGGTAGGAAGTCTTTTATAGGTATGTTCCAAGGGTTCCATGACTTTAGTCATTTTTGCTGGACCTTGATAGCTAACATGTAAATGTACTAAAAGTAGTGTCTGGAAAGATGGTGTTAGAGTTAAGAATAGGACTAGAAAGCTGGATAAGGGCAGAGAATAGGGGAGCTCATTTCCTTTTTTGCCTCCAGGGTTATCACTGGGGCTCAGTTCCTGCACTACAAATTCACTGCTCCTGAAGGCTGGTTTTTTTTTCCCCCTTTTGTTGCCCTTGTTTATCATTGTTATTGCTGTTATTATTTCTGTCATTGTTGTTGATAGGACAGAGAGAAATCAAGAGAAGAGGGGAGACAGAAAGGGAGAGAGAAAGCTAGGCACCTGCAGACCTGCTTCACTGCTTGTGAAGCAACCCCCTTGCAGGTGGGGAACTGGAAGCTGGAACCAGGATCATTACTCTGGTCCTTGTACTTTGCACCATGTGCGCTTAACACACTGTGCTACCTTCAGTCAGGCCCACCTGAGGAGCTCATTTCTAAAATACTAATAAGCAAACATAAGCCCAGACGGTTGAAGATAAGTCATTGGTAGGGCTGGGTGGTGGCGCACCTGGTTGAGTGCACATGTTACAACGAGCAAGGACCCAGGTTCGAGCCCTCAGTCCCCACCTGCAGGGGGAAAGCTTCGCAAGTGGTGAAGCAATGCTGCAGGTGTGTCTCTCTGTCTCTCTCCCTCTCTATCCCTCCCTTCCCTCTCGAATTTTGACTGTCTCTAACCAATAAATAAATAAATAAATTCTTTTTAAAAAAAGATGAGTCATTGGAAGGTAAACATTCTAAATCTGCCTTCAAAATCTGAAAACAAGTTTATAAGGGATCCCCTTCTACCCCCTCCTGAATTGCAGTGATACAGGCTTGTGAACTCACTGGAACAGTGGTGACTCTGGTCAATTTACATTAAGACTTTCATGGAACAATCATACTTTTAGGGTGGTTCTAAGGGAATGCAGGCCTCTGCAGAGGTCTCTCTCTGTCCCCAATTTATAGTGAAGCTAGCTTCTAAGTGTCATCTAAAGTTTGCATGGCAGGGAGCTCTACCATCAGTGGAAAACACCTGCTGGTGCAGAATGACTCAGACCTATCAACTCAATGCACTAGCCCACTACTCCCTGCTAATTGAATTCTGGAGCCCCTATTCCCTCATCTCCAGCTCTCCTCACATAGTCCTTAGAAAAACTCACTGAAATCTACACTTCTCACCCATATATTCTCAGCCAACTGAAATGGCTGCTGATAGGTTCTAAAAAAATCTGGGCAAGGCCCTGATTTTTTTTTTTGTCTTTATTACACTGAGTTATAATTTTCTTGCCTCTGGGTCATTGATTCTAAATATGGAAAATTTTAAAATAACATTTATGCAAAAGTACTGTGTCACAAATAAATGATTACATGATATCAAATTTTGCTAAACTTAACTAAAACTCTAGCTCAATATACTACAGTGGCCAGGATCTAAAATAAACATTTTTGGAAAATGTTCACTTTATTTTTAAAATATTTAATTATTAGTGAGGGAGGAAAAAATGAGAGTATCACTCTGGTACATGGATCCTGGAGGTAGAATCAGGACCTCATGTCTGAGAATTCAAAGTTTTAACTGCTCCACCAGTCCAGGCTGCAAGATCAATTTAAAATCAATTTAAAATTTTTAGGGGCCAGGTGATGGCGCACCTGGTTGAGAGACATGCTACAGTGCGAAAGGACCCTGGTTCGAGCCCCTGACCCCCACCTGCAGGGGGAAAGCTTTGCGAGTGGTGAAGCAGGGCTGCAGGTGTCTCTCTATCTCTTCCTTCCCTCTCAACTTCTGCCTGTTTCTATCCAATAAATAAAGATAATAAATAATAATAATAAAAATAAAAATCATATTTAAATCAATTTTTATTAGTAATTTTTGTTGTATCAATAAAATTACACCTTACAATATGTTTTCAATATATTTGCATATAATTATTTAAAAAATCTCAAAATATATGTTTCCTCTTCAGAATAAACCACATACTTAAATAACTTTATAAGGGTTGGAGAGTCAGGAGAATTTTTGTGCATTTTTTTTCCCCTCCAGAGTGTCTTTTCTGTATGATTCTACTACTTCTGGTAAACTTTTTTTTTTCTTTTAGAAAGAGAAAATGAAAGAGGAGAAGAAAAACAAAAATGAGAAGAAGGAGGAGGTGGGAAGAAGTAGAATGTCTAAGACAGCACAGTGCTGTCATTTGGCATTGGGGCTGGGTGGTCCTAGCATGCAGAAAAACTGTGCCCTGCGACTATGTAGGGTCATCCTTCTCCAACCTAAGCCTGGATTTTTTTTTCTTTTTCTTTCTTTCTTTCTTTTCTTTTTTTTTTTTGCCATGAGGGTTATTGTTGGGTGCCTCAGTGACTGCAAAGAAAGATTAACTGCTTCCAGTGGATTTTTTTTCCTTTCATTTGATAGGACAGAGACAAACTGAGAGGGAAAGGGGTGATTAGATGACTGATAGATAAACAGATAAATAGATAGATAGATAGATAGATAGATAGACAGACTGACAGACAGATAATAGATACCTGCAGAACTGCACATGAAACCCCTCTCCCCAGCAGGTAGGGCACAGGGAATTTGTCCACAATGACATGTATGCTCAACCAATGCACCACTGCTGAACTCCTACCAACACGAATATTTTAAAGGAATATTTTATGTAGTATTCATGAAATAAAATGCAATTCTAAAATTTAAAAAAAAAAAACATGTTTTTGGCAGTCAAATAGTTGTTGATATTGAGAACATTATTTGAAAACATGAATAAAAACACAATTCTGTAAAAGGGATCCAGAAAATGGCATTATTAGGTGTAAATAGAATGGTGTTTGACATGGGGACTGGATTTTCTTTCAACTTGTCCCAAATAGAGAACCATTCAGTAAGTGATGGTTGTCCTCACGTAAAAGCTAACACGTTCCTTCTACATAGAATCAGATGGAAAATGTCTTACGTTTGTTTGATGAGATGAGCCGTGTTGTAACTATTTACGGAAAAGCAGCCATAGAGAAGTCTTATCTAAGTGGGGTGGCAGTGTTCTAATACAGCTTCATCCATACAACATGCACTCCAGTTTAATCCCTGGTCCTCAATTGGCCAAGATCTGTTCTACAGTGTTGTACATGTGATGCATATATATGGGAAAATGTAATATATATATAATGGGAGAAAGAAACTACGGAAGAAAATAATAAAGTTACAAAAAGTGAGAGTTTTTTTTTTTTTTACAAAAACAGAAAAGAAAAAGAAGAACATAATAGTGAAGAAAGAAAGAAGTTGAAGACGACACTGTTCAACATGTTATAGCAAAGAAAGTCCATCGTGACATTTGAAGGCTTGAAAGCAAGTAACACTTTGTATTAGGAATTTACATTTTACACAATATATTAATTTAAGCCCCCAAACACTACAATATTTTGATTCTTAAAACAGTTTTAAAAATGTTCAAAGGGGGTCGGGCGGTGGTGCAGTGGGTTAAGCGCATGTGGCGCAAAAGCGCAGGGACCAGCGTAAGGATCCTGGTTCAAGCCCCCGGCTCCCCACCTGCAGGGGAGTCGCTTCACAGGCGGTGAAGCAGGTCTGCAGGTATCTATCTTTCTCTCCCCTTCTCTGTCTTCCCGTCCTCTCTCCATTTCTCTCTGTCCTATCCAACAACGAATTGCATCAACAAGGGCAATAATAATAATAACCACAACGAAGCTACAACAAGGGCAACAAAAGGGGGGAAAAATGGCCTCCAGGAGCGGTGGATTCATGGTGCAGGCACCGAGCCCAGCAATAACCCTGGAGGAGGAGGAAAAAAAAATGTTCAAACATCTCATCTAGGGCCAGGATGATAATACAATGTTTATGCAAAATATTCTCATGCCTCAGACTCCACAAGGGAGAGAAAGGAGAGAGAGAGAGAGAGTGTGTGAGAGAGAGAGAGAGAGAGAGAGAGAGAATAAGAAAGGAAGGAAGAAGGAAAAGAAGACAGGGTAGGAAAGGAAAGAATAAATTGGGGCAGAGAAGGAAGAAGGGATTTTCATCCAGTTCTGGGATGTTCAGCTCAATGTTGACTGCCAAGATCATAATAACTGACATCTGAGAACATCTCACATTTCATAGAGGAGAGAAACAAGTATTTTATACCGACCTCTTTCGAGGTCAGCATTAAGACACTACTGCAAACTCCTTGAACCTTGTGTAAAGAGACATTTCTGCTTACTGATACTTTCTTACCTAAATTTGAGATCTGCACTCTGTGACAAACAGGTAAATAACCTTTGCCTTGATGGAGGATTAGGTGAGAAGGCCCAGCAGACATTTCACAGCAGTGAAATTCATTGGAAAGGAATTTGAACAAGAATAGTACTGCCTAAGATATCCATTTGCTGAAATAATATATTTATAGACTATTATTACATCTAGCAAAAAGAAAGCACTACATTAAAAGTAAAATTTTACTGATAAAAATGATTCATTCTCAAATGTCAACCCACATTAAGAGGGAGAATTTAACACTTTTAAATAAAAAATGATGCACAAATTACACAAGAAACCTATTGAGACTCATTGAGTACTGTTCTTCCACACTGCTAACATGCAATAAACCTTTTTCAATTGGAGAAGTTTAATCCCTATGCATAAGGAGACGTAGAAGCAGTTCCTTCTCTTCTCGCGGAGTCCTGTGTGCCAGCTTTTTTCATATATTGATTGTGAAAGTGATATCACACCAGAAGGTACATTGATATGGTGTTGGGTAAAAGAAAATGCAAAGAATACTTACAGTCTAATCAAAGCTCTGTCCAAGCCCCACACTGATGAAATCCAATCAATAGAGGCGATTAAATGACACATACAGAGTCATCAATATTAAACACATTCCATTTCCTGGACAAGAGCTGAATAACACAAAGTGGACAAGATAACACTTTGTAAGTTTTTTTTTTTTTTACAGGATCTGGGCTATATTTAAAGATGAGTATGAAAGTTTGCCTCAACTACTTTTTAATCTCCTACAGTAGGCTTCATATTTATTGTGCCCACCTAATATAAATGAAATATATATTTATGTATATTAAATATATATTTTTATAAGTATATATATTATATTTTTTTCATTGTGGTATCAGTTCAAGTATTAAAAAGCTGGAAGTTTAGCATCTGATTCTAAAGAGCTAGTTAACAGCAATGCATACCCCTTTATACAACTAACCTGATTAGGAATAAGGATATTCGAATATAGAAATTATCTTATGAGACTGAAAAGGAAGGCAATAAAGTTATACAAATGTTTTCTTTATGTCAGACTAATCTCACTCTCTGAAGGAAAGAAAGGGTATTCATTTAACCATACATTCAACTCACTAAGTATTCAAAGGACTGGCAGGTAATGTGAGATACATTTTTTTAATCTTTACTTATTTATTGGATAGAGACCGCCAGAAATTGAGAGAAAGGGGGAAAGAGACACAGAGACACCTACCTGTAGTGCTGCTTCAACACTTGGAAAGTCTTCCCCCTGCAGGTGGAGACTGGGGTTCCAAAGAAGCTGAGACCTTGCCCATTGTTAACAGCTGCGCTCAACCAGGTGTGCTACTACCCAGCCCCTGGAATAGTGAGTTTTGACTATTATTCACCACTGTTGACACATTGGATGCACAAACTTCAGAAAATTCTTTGGCAGGGGTTGGGCGGTAGAGCAGCGGGTTAAGCACACATGGTGCAAAGCGCAGGGACCGGCAGGAGGATCCCGATTCAAGCCCCCGGCTCACCACCTGCAGGAGGATCACTTCACAGGCAGTGAAGCAGGTCTGCAGGTGTCTATCTTTCTCTCCCCCCCTCAGTCTTCCCTCCTCTTTCAATTTCTCTCTGTCTTATCCAGCAACAACAACAGCAATGATAACAACAATAATGATGACAACAAGGGCAACAAAGCAGAAAAAAATGGCCTCCAGGAGCAGTGGATTTGCCCCAGCAATAACCCTGGAGGATAAATTAAAAAAAAAAAAAAAAAGAAAGAAAGAAAATTCTTTGGAAAGACTTGAAGTATATGAAAGTACTGCTGATCAGAGAACGTGTGTGTGTGTGTGTGTGTGTGTGTGTGTGTGTGTGTGTAAGCATATAGTTTATGTTTTTCAGGGCAAGAAAAAACTGAAGATTAACGACTTATTGGGCTTTTTGATGATGCACTGAGTTAAGGGCACATAGTACTATGTGCAAAGACTCATTGCAAGGACCGCAATTGGAGCCCTTGTTCCCCACCTGCAGTGGGATGCTTCTCAAGTAGTGAAGCATGTTTGCAGCTGTCTCTTTCTCTCTCCTCTCAGTTTCTCTCTGTTCTATTGAATAAAATAGAAAATAGAGAAAGAGAAAAAGAAAGAGGGAAGGAAGGAGGGAAAGAAAGAAAGAAAGGAGAAAGAAAGAAAGGAGAAAGAAAGAAAGAAAGAAAGAAAGAGAGAAAGAAAACGAAAGAAAGAAAGGAAAAATGGCTATCAGAAGCAGTGTAATTGTAGTGCCAGCACTGAGCCCCAGCAATAACCCCTAAGGCAAAAACCAAACAAAACACAGCAGCTTGTTTCATTTAGTATCCTGATTGTATCAGTCCTTCATTAGTCATTGCTCTGCCCTTTATTTAAGGAGAGACATCCAGACCACCAGGCTCAGCCTAACCTATAGCAAAGTAACTATTTTGGCCAACCCTTTTTGTGTGTCTCTTTTCCTTCCTGAAGGTAATCTTCCTGATTTCCTTTGTCTAGTTATGCAAAATAACAAATGTCAAAGTTTGGAAACTGGTAATTTGGCAGTTTTAGACAATCGCCTCATAACCACATTTTAGTACACCTTTGAAGCAGTACAAGTTCAAAGACTTTGAAAAGACTATTGCTTTGCCTGTTACTATGAGTCATTTGAAGTAATTGGTCTTTTCTGATGTATGTTTTGAACTGAGGAAGTAGAGCTTTATTACCACAATCAGATACAGGTTTTTAGCTGAGGAAGTGGAGTTTTCCTCACAGATGTAGATGCATGCTTGATAAGGCAGCAAACAGACAGATGTGCCTCTGAACGCCAGGGAAGAGGTGTGGGGAAGGAACAAATAAAACAGTTGAGAAAATTCCATGAAGCTACAGTGAAGTGCTTTTGGAAGCAGTCCCAGTTAAGAAATTTCTCTCAAGCAAGCAACTTGAAATGTAGCTGCAAACTTTCAACTTTAGTTTTGATACCAAGCAAAATCTGCTGATTACCCTCATCATGTTGAAAGTAAGCTATTGATTTGGAAACAAGTAAACCAAGCAAAGGCTAAGCATCTACTTAAAAGAATATTAGCTAGATTGATTATTTATTTATTTATTTATTTATGAAAGCAAAGAGAAAATGAGAGACTACAGCACTAAATCTTCCTTGGATATAGCAGGGACCAGGTTAGAACTAGGTAATGCATGTAGCAAAATAGCATACTATCCAAATGA
The DNA here is from genome assembly GCF_950295315.1 of Erinaceus europaeus. Taxonomy (NCBI): domain Eukaryota; kingdom Metazoa; phylum Chordata; class Mammalia; order Eulipotyphla; family Erinaceidae; genus Erinaceus; species Erinaceus europaeus. The sequence goes on along the minus strand of NC_080179.1, from coordinate 64,510,330 downwards.
GCTATTTCACCAGCCCTAGTCTTCCTACTTTTCTTTATAAATATATAAATATTTATATTTTTATATTATATATATTATGTGTAATATATAATATATATCTTCTTTATAAATATGGTTCCAGATGTAAAACTAGTTACCTCATTAGTGCATTATGATGTAGAACATAATTCAGAACCTATAATGTAAAACTACAGATAAAACATCCATAAATGCGACTTGATATTTTTACTTTTTAAAATATTTTATTACCTTTATTTATTTACAGGATAGAGAAAGTCAGAAATTGAGAGGGAAGGTGGGAGGGGAGGATAGAGAGGAAGAGAGGCAGAGAGACACCTGCAGCACTTCTTCACCACTCACAAAGCTTTCCCCCTGCAGGGGGGGACCGGGAACTTGAACCTGGGTCATTGCACATTGTAACGTGTACTCAATCAGGTGTGCCACCACCTGGCCCTTGACATTTTTCTTCTACAATATTTAATAGTTGTTTCCCATGAGTACAAATAAAGTAGTAGAATTCACTAAATTTAGACAAATCCTTGTTCTGAGTCTACGAAAAGGATGATTTTTTAAATTTTGTTGTTAACAGGCTGAATGACTTATTTGTCAACTTTTCTATTAAATCAATACTACATTCCTGAGGTAAAATTCACTTTGGATGGATGGATGGATGGATGGATGGATGGATGGATGGATGGATGGATGGACAGGTGGGTACGTGGATATTGAGATGTTCTTTGATGGTGGGAGTAAAACTGGCACAACGCCTGTGGACAGCATAACAATTCCTCAAAATAATTAAAATAGAATGGTCATATAATTCAACAATTTTACTTCCAGACATATAGTCAAAATAGTCAAAAGCGAGAAGTAAAACCAGGTAATGGTGCACTTTGCAGACCACATGTGTTGTAATGTGCAAGGCCCTGGCTCAAGCCCCTGGCCCTCAACTGCTGGTAGGGGAAGCTTCACAAGTGGTGAAACAGTGCTGCATGTGTGTCTCTGTCTGTCTCTCTTTCTGTTTTTCTTTTATCTGTCTCTTCTTCCCTCTCAATTTTCTGTCTCAATGTTCTCATGCCTGTCCTCCTTGTCTAAAATAACCTTCCCTCCATTTTATTTACTGATACAGTGATGGGCTGCAGCTAAGAATTTTCTCAGTATATATTTTTCCTTTTCCATATGTCTAAGTTATTCATTTGATAGACTTTACTCAACCCCAAACTGAAAGAAAATTGTATCTCTCCCCTTTACAATAATAAGTTAACTCAAAACACCATTACAGTCATCTGAGTTGGGTCCTACCATTACCCCATTATAAATATGGAAACAAGGCATCAAGAGCTTTAAAGACATGTCCATAGTATAGAGGCAGGAAATTCTGGAGGAAAAATAAAATAAACCCAGGTGGGATACGCTTAACTGTCTCTTTGTTCTTTTTCTGAAAAGCCCAGACTTCATGCATACACAATTTCATCAATTCTGGATCTCAACCAACTTTTTACTCAGATAGACAGAGAAAAAAAGATAAACACAGAAAGGGAAAGACCACACAACCATAGCTTCTCCCTCGTACTAGAACATTGAGAGAACTGTCTCACTATATACATATATATATATATATATATATATATATATATATATATATATATATATATCCTTCTTTAGGGGATGCATTCATTTCATTAATTTTTTTTATTTTACTTATTTATTTATTTATTTTGCCTCTAGGGTTATTGCTGGGCTCGGTGCCTGCACTACAAATCCACTGCTCCTAGAGGCCATTTGTTTCCCATTGTTGCCCTTGATGTTGTGCTTGCTGTAGTTGTTATTGTTGTCATAGTTGTTGTCGTTGGACAGGACAAAGAGAAATGGAGAGAGGAGGGGAAGACAGAGAGGAGGAGAGAAAGACAGACGCCTGCAGACCTGCTTCACCACTTGCAAAGTGACTCCTTGCAGTTGGGGAACTGGGGGCTCTAACCCGGATCTTTACGCTGGCCCACGCATTTTGTGACACATGTAATGAGACTCATTAATCTCATTCTCTTGAACTTTAGATGTCTATATTCACTTTCCTAATATATTTCCACATTACAAGTACATCCCTATTCTCTATATATATCCGGTGTGCATATAAGCACACTCATATATAACACATACATAATTATAGCCATCACTTCCCCTCTCTCCTTCCTTTCACCTTTGAGAAGAGTTACTTATAATTCTTCACCTCAGGTCCTGGAGATAAGTCAAGAATAGTGCAGAGGATATACAGGCAGAAAGTTCCAGGTTCAATTCCTAGGCCAACCAATTCCCTGTAGTGTTCTGGTCATAGGCCAGAAAAATCAAACCAACAACTACCACCCCCACAAAACAAACAAACAAACAAAAAAACTGCTGACAAAGCATCTTGTTTACATTTCTACTTCTACCTCAAAATGAAGTGAACAAAGATCTGTACTGTTCCAGTAACCCATTTTGAGTGTCCTGTTACCCCTTGTTTCTATAATCTTACTTTGGCCTAGATAACCTGTTACTATTTTTTAGGCTTTTCTTTCTGGTAATCAATGTTTGAAAGTTCCATTTTCTTTCTTAAATAGTGATGTTTTGGGAGTCGGGCTGTAGCGCAGCGGGTTAAGCGCAGGTGGCGCAAAGCACAAGGACCGGCATAAGGATCCCGGTTCGAACCCCGGCTCCCCACCTGCAGGGGAGTCGCTTCACAGGCGGTGAAGCAGGTCTGCAGGTGTCTATCTTTCTCTCCTCCTCTCTGTCTTCCCCTCCTCTCTCCATTTCTCTCAGTCCTATCCAACAACGACAACAACAATAATAACTACAACAATAAAAAACAACAAGGGCAACAAAAGGGAATAAATAAATAAAATAAATATTTTAAAAAAATAAAAAAATAGTGATGTTTTCCAGAGTCCTGTTTTATGTATTTTTATTTTCTTTCATGTAGCACTCCCAATATTTACAACCTCATTGACTTAAAAACACCTCATTAATTCATATTTAAAAGCTATCTTTCTCAACCATTGACAAACGTATGGAGAAAATAAGTGTTTACCTTTACCAGTTAGCCAGACTGCTTTTCTAGTCTGAAAAAATTGCAATACAGTTGGCACTGTATCCAGGAACCACTACAAGTGGTATGCAAGTTGTAACCCTTCTATTCATCACAACAGTTATATGAAGTAGATAATGTTACTATCTCCCTGAGGAAAGTACTGAGATACAGAGACGTTAAGCATCCTAAAAAAGATTCCTAGCTAGTAACCTGCAGAGCCAAGTTTCAAAATGAAATGCTATAATTCTGAAGATAGTCTCTTCCAACTACAGTATTTAATGTTTGAATCAATAGAAATCTTACTGTCACTGGCCAGGGGAATTAGTCAGTGGGTAGAGCATTGGACTTTTATGCTTGTAGTGTTTGGTTCAACAGCAAATTGCAGCACTGCTCTGGTTATGGTCTCTCTGTCTCTCTCTGTCTCTCTCTCTCCTTCTCCTCCCTCTCCCTCTCCCTCTATCTCAACCTTTCTCTCCTCCCATCTCTTCTCTCCTCTTCCTCATATTAATCCTGTCATAAATAAGTGTCTTTGGCAAGTCAGTGCCTCTTTCACATAGATGATGCAGGAGGGCTTAACCAAGTCTGTCTGATCCCATCTGACTGCTGTTGTTTGTATACTGTCACACAGAGAAGAGAGAGAAAGTAGCATTTGAACCTAAATCCTGGCGTGAGCGAGTGGTGGTGCACCTGGTTGAGCACACATATTATTATGCACAGGGACCTGGTCCTTGGTCCCTGCCTCGGGGGTAAGCCTCATGATTGGTGAAGCAGTGCTATGGGTGTCTCTCTTTCTGTCTCCCTATCTTCCCTGCCCCAATCAATTTCTCTCAGTCCTATCAAATAAAGGGGAAAAAATGGCCCAGAGGAGCAGTGGATTCATCCGATAGGCACTGAGCCCCAGTGATAACTCAGGTGCCAATAAATTGAACTAAAACTAAAGTTAATTAATGTTTTTAAAAAAGAAACTGAATCCTGCAATATCAAATGTTACACAATAGTGTTGTATAACTGTTGTCATGGAAAAAAAAAGAAAGAGGGGGCCAGGTGATAGCACAGCAGGCTAAGTGCAGGTGGCGCAAAGCACAAGGACTGGTGTAAAGATCCTGGTTCAAGATCCCAGCTCCCCACCTCTGGGGGGTCGCTTCAGAAGTGAAGAAGCAGGTCTGCAGGTGTCTAACTTTCTTTCCCCCTTCTGTCTCCCTACCTCTCTCGATTTCTGTCTGTCCTATCCAATAACAATGACAGCAATAATAACAACAATAGTGATAAACAACAAAAGCAACAAAAGGGGAAAACAGCCACCAGGAGCAGTGCATTTGTAGGGCAGGCACTGAGCCCCAGAAATAATTCTGGAACCAAAAAGATAAAAAGAAAAAAGGAAGAAAGAAAGAAAAGCAATTGTATTCAAATTAAGATACAATTCAGTGTATGTTAAGACCACTATCAACAATTTGTTTGGCTTTGTATGTTAACTCTCTTTTCAGCCACCAGGTTCCAGATGCCAGCCAGGCTTCCCTGGACTGAAGACCCCACCAATGCGTCCTGGAGCTCAGCCTCCCCAGAGACTCACCCTTCTAGGGAAAGAGAGAGCCAGACTGGGAGTATGGACCAACCAGTCAACGTCCATGTTCAGCGGGGAAGCAATTACAGAAGCCAGACCTTTTACCTTCTGCAACCCACAGCGACCCTGGGTCCATGCTCCCAGAGGGATAGAGAATGGGAAAGCCATTGGGGAGGAGATGGGATATGGAGATTGGGTGGCAGGAATTCTGTGGAGTTGCACCCCCCCATCCTATGATTTTGTTAATGTCTTCTTTCTTAAATAAATTAATTTAAACATAATAGTAAAATAAATAAATAAATTCTACTCATGCAGCTGAACTATATAATTGTTAAAAATGCCTTCAAGTCTCTAAAGATGTGGAACTGTGTTCATGATGACATTTAAAATAAAATTAATCAACAAGGGCAACTAAAGGGGAAATAAATAAATTGAAAAAAAAAAAGACCATTAAAGCTAGTGATCACTTTCTGTTCTCTCAGAGGTCATTAGTTAGTATGAAACTGATGGTAACAGCGTCACCTCCTAGAGGACTTAAAAGGAGAAGTAAATTCAACAGGCATATTTTTTTTAAAAAAATCATTTTTAATACTTTCTTTCTGTATTTATTTATTTGATAGAGACAAAGAGAAACTGAACTAGAAGAAGTAGATAGAGAGGGAGACAGAAAGATAGCTGTAGCACTGTGTCACTGCTCATAACATTTCCCTTTGCAGGAGGGGATTGGGGACCTAGGTCCCTGTGCACAGTTGTATGTGAACTCAACCAGATATGCTACCACCTGGCTCCAACAAGCATATTTTTAAATCATATAATTTACATAAGGTCAGTGCTGGGAATTGAATCTGTTTGGGACTCCCAAGTTTCAGGTTCAATTCCCAGCACCACCATAAGACAGAGACGAGTAGTGTTCTGGTTAAAAAGTAAATAGATTGGGGACCAAGGGAAGCACAGAGGATTAAGCGCACAGGATGTGAAGCACAAGGGCTGGTGTAAGGATCCTGGTTTGAGCCCCATGGCTCCCCACTTATGTGTGGGGGGGATCACATCACTGGTGGTGAAGCAGTTCTGCAGGTATCTTTTTCTCTCCCTGTCTTCCCTTCCTCTCTGTATTTCTCTCTTATCCTGCAATAGCAAGAACAATGAGAACAAAAATAAAAAAGTGGCTGCCAGAAGCAGTGGATTTGTAGTGCAGGCTCCCAGCCCCAGTGATAATCCTGGAGGCAAAAAAAAGTAAATAGAATTATTATTATTATCATATTTTAAAAGAAATTTATGTATATTATTGTGCAGAAAGAAAAGTAAAAGGTGCTATATTTCATGAAATTTCCCTATAATAGTCCTTTGCCTGAAAAATTCACCAAAGCTTCACTTTCTTGTGTAAATATGCATAAATTCACTTAAGAAAAGGTAACATACCTCCTCACATACCACACAGTGTCAGTGTATTCATTTGTTACAATATTGTACAGAAGTGATTAGTTATGTTCCAGGCAGTTAGCTAACAGGTAACAAATGTTACTTCTCCCTCTTCATTCCTTTCTTACCTACAGGAAGATTCTAAGTATTTGAAAGATGAAATGCTTTTCTTTCTCTTATCAAACATTTGGCATTTTATCATCACTGTTTTTTCTTTATATATATATTTTTTAAAAAGTGACAAAGATCTCCACACATATTAAATGCATGTCTAGCACATTCATAGGTTGATGGTGGGATGCACTGAATCTGGTCCCCTACGCCTACACTGAACTTCTCTGTTCCAGTCTCTTGGAACAGAGTCGGCAGTCAGCTGAGGTAAAGAACAAACACCTCATCTCAGACCCCTGCAAGCGTCAACCCGGCTCTGACCTAGCACGTTATGATTGGGCCCTCCTCAATCGCTATCGAACAGGCCATGGCCGGTGCGCCGCTATGTTCCATCGCTGGGGAGCCAGAGACGACCCGAACTGCCCCTGCGGCTCCAGACAGACTATGACCCATATAGTCAACAACTGCCACCTCTCCAGATTCAAAGGAGGTCTCGAAACTTTACATCAGGCTCAACCTGACGCTGTTGACTGGCTACGGAAGAAGGGCAAACGCTAGAAGAAGAAGAATTGGATCGACCTTCTCGTGGTGCATCCCGTGAGTACCCATTCATTGGGGAAACTGATGATCCTTCTTAGCCGACTGAATCCACATGGATCCCAGTCACTTTCAAAGCCAGCAACAAGCAGCTCCTGACAGCTTTCAACCTGACCTGTTGTCTGGCTACAGAAGAAGGGCAAATGCTAGAAGAAGAATAGGTTGATGGTAATTTTTTCAAGGGAAGGTTTAGAATCTTGTTGTTTGGCTACTAAAATATGGGGGAACTGAGTAAAATCCCTAGTGAGAATATCAAAATTCTATGCAGGGATTTGTTGGGGGGAATTCATGGCCTATTTCATTTCTACCCAGCCATAGCCCTCAGGAATCTTGCTACTGTCTGACCAAATCGGGTGTGTTTATAAGGTCAGTCCTTTCAACTTGAACCCCTACTGGCTTTCCTCCTTTGTTTATTTATTTATTTCTGAGGGAGAGATCCTCAGTTTTCTTCCCACACAGTCAGCTGTACTCCAGCTCGAATGCAAGCATGACTGCCTAGAGTGTACTCCACAGCTGTGCTGCTCCAGCGTCTGCTATGGCATTCTCAGAGATCCGCTGGTCAAGGTCTATAGTATCCCAGTAGTAGGACTGCTGGCAAAGGTTTAGTTTTTAATGCATACACATAAAGAAAGGAGGGATGACATGTCAATATTTTGGGAAAGAAGGGATGTTTACTTGTATAAACCTTAGTTCATGGTGGACCTGTGTAAGATTCCCAGGACATTCTTAAAACATAAGATGTAACGCATTGCCTTCTCTCAAAGTAAAATAAAACACTTATTTCCCTCTCCATATCTTTTTATTTCCTTATGGGAAAATATCAGTATTTTAAACTGAAGTCTGTCTTCAGAGAAGGGAAAATCAAGTGACCAGCATTCTTTCTTTTGCAAGAGGAATAAAAATAACAGCACACACACAAAGAGAGAACATTAAGTGATTTCCTTTCCAGTGATCTTTGACATGTTTTTGTGAACCTACCTCCTGACTTCCCTTCTCCCAAGACACAGCTTTTCATATCAGAGTTGAACTTAAAAATAATAAAAAGAATTAGCTAAGAAGAACAAGTCAGATGGGAGTCATACTGGTGTTACCAAAAACTATAATACGTGAAGGTTACTTAGCTATGCCTGGTACCCTGCAAGTTCTCCATGTGTATTATCTCATTTAGTTTTTAAAATAACTCAATAACTGAATTAGAACTTGGAGAACAACTGATCTGTTACATACCAGATAATGAATATTTTAGGTTTTCCATGTCTCATAGGATCTCTGTTGTATAGTTTTCTGCACTTCTGTGGCCATTTTGTATGTAAAACTGATTATAAATATAAACACCATTTTTAGTTAGCCTTGAATAGAATGAAATCCACCTTCACCTAGAGTCCATCATTTGTTGTCTTCTGATGTGATCAAAGCAGAATGTCTATCATTTCCCTCTGCATGAAAGTGGTAACTGCAAAAGAATCAATAAACTTATTTTTAACATGGGTTTATTGAAAGAAAGAAAGGAAGGAAGAAATGAAGAAAGGATGGAAGGAAGGGAGGGAAAGAAAATGAGAGCTCAAATTTAGTATCAAACCTGGGATCAATCCTCACTTTAAGACAATCACTTCAAGATTTGATTGTGCTATAGAGAATTTACATATTATTTTATATATAAAGGGAAGTTAAAAACTAAGAAGAGGGTGGTGGTGCACCCAGTTAAATTCTCAAATTACAGGATTCAAGGACCCAGGTTAAAGCCTCCAGTTCACACTTGTAAAGTAGAAAGTTTTACAAGCACTGAAACAGTGTTGTGGGTGTCTCTCTTTCTCCTTCCATTTGTATCTCCCCTTTGCTTTCTATTTGCTCTGTCTCTAGTCATATAAGTAAAATATTTTTTAATGAAGGAAAAATAAATTATTGAGGCCTGGTGGTGGTACACCTGGTTGAGTGCACATGTTACAATGCACAAGGATCCAGGTTCAAGCCCTTGATTCCCCACTTACAGGGGAAAGCTTTGTGAATGGCAAGGCAGTGCTGTAGGTGTCTCTCTCTCTCTCTGTCTCTATCTGTCCCATTCTCTCATTGTCTGGCTGTCTCTATCCAACAAATAAAGATAATAATAGTTTTTAAGTGAAATTATTTAGAACATGTCAAAACTAATGTTTAGTTAGCCATTAAATAGTGTTATTACACACCCCGTTGTTATTTCTGCACTGAAGCAACCAAGGAAGAGCATTTCATTTTCTTATCTGCCCCATTAACTTAGGTCTGCAGGTGCCTATCTTTCTCTCCCCGTCTCTGTCTTCTGGGAACTGAGAATTGAACACTTAGATCTTTTGTTCTTTGTGCCTCCTTAACAGTTGATGACGACCTTGTCCCAGGTCACCACGTTCCAGTTCCTTCAAAGTCAGGAGGTCTGAGAGTTTTCACAATCAGACTTGATGTGTTCTGACTCTTGTTCATATATATGCCCAAGAAAGATAGTGGTTTCAGGCTGAGTTCACTGCCAACTCAAATCTGAACAAGAGAAAATGGAAACTTTGCGAGGTTAGATAAGGAAGTCAAAGTCATTTACCTAGTAAGTGGCAGAAGGCTTCAGTTGATCATATAAGATACTGGCAACAGTAAAAAAAAAAAAAAAAAAAAAAAAAAAAAAAGCAGTTAAGGGAGTCAGGCGGTAGTCCAGCTTGATAAGAAGAAGAAGAAGCGCTAGTGGCGCAAAGCACAAGAACTTCCATAAGGATCCCGGGGCTCCCCACCTGCAGGGAAGTTGCTTCACAGGTGGTGAAGCAGGTCTGCAGGTGTCTATCTTTCTCTCCCCCTCTCTGTCTTCCTCTCCTCTCTCCATTTCTCTCTGTCCTGTCCAACAATGACAGCATCAATAACAGCAATAATAACAACAACAATAAAACAAGGGCAACAAAAGGAAATAAATGAAGAAATATTAAAAAAAAAAAGAAAGAGCAAGAGATGCAGGTAGACAGAAAGAAACAATAGCATCTAAGCTTCCTTAAGTGAGCCAGAACAATACATCCACCTAAGTGAGCTTCTTTGCCAGCTCAAATGTAAGGCTTTTAAATTTTTAAAAATACTTTTACTTATTTATAATGAGAGAGAGACAGACAGACAGACAGATAGAGAGATAGATAGATAGAGAGAGAGACAGAGAGAGAGAGAGAGAGGCCAGAGCACTGCTCAGCTCTGGCTTATTGTGGTGCTGAAGCTTAGTGCCAGCACTATGAATTGAAGGGGCTCCCTCAGAGCTTCAGGCATGAAATACTTTAATAATCATTATGCTATTGTCCCAGCCCTAAAATAAAATTTGATAAGGATATTCAGGGGTTTAAAGGTAGATGATAATTTTGAATGAAGCTAATTGTAATTAATATGTGAGTTCAGAAATTGGGCATAAGTTTGTGTCATGCTTACTGGTACATATTTTTATCTTCTCAAAATGAATATATGTCGAATATTAGGTGGTCAGAAAAGTCATGATGTGTGCTTTTTTTTTATGCAGAAAAAAAAAATTCCTCAGGATGTTTTGCATAGCCCAGTATTAAAAGAAGTGAGAAGAAGCTTCTTTTCTTCTCCTGTAACTTTTGAGTGTTCATTATTCACTCACTATTGGGTGTTTTATTACGTCTTTTTCTAAATAATGTTGACTGTGAGCATGAAGGCACGGGTCAATGGAAAAAATGATAAGCATGTGCAAGTGTAGATGGCAAATACTCCACAGATAAAGGTCCATTTTATCTACTGTCTCTCTTCTTCTCCTTCTCCTCCTTCTCTTTCTTCTCCTTCTTTTTGTATCACTGCTCTGGGATGACTTTCTCAGACAGAAATAGATTCTGAGGCAGAGAGAAAAACCCACTGATCTGAAGCTACCTCCATAGAAATGGGGCTTCACTGGAACCTGGGTCCTACTCATGCAAAGCAGTAAACTATTCCAAGTGAACTACCTGGTTGTCATAACCCATTTTTTTTATTGCATGCTTTGGAAACATCTGAATTTAGAGTCAATTAGGCAATACTGGGAGTCGGGCGGTAGAGCAGCGAGTTAAGCGCATGTGGTGCCAAGTGCAAGGACCGGGGTAAGGATCCCGGTTCAAGCAAGCCCCGGCTCTCCACCTGCAGAGGAGTAGCTTCACAAGCTGTGAAGCTACTGGTCTGCAGGTGTCTTATCTTTCTTTCCCCCTTTCTGTCTTCTCCTCCTCTCTCCATTTCTCTCTGTCCTATCCAACAATGATATCAACAACAACAACAATAATAACTACAACAATAAAACAACAAGGGCAACAAAAGGAATAAGTAAATAAGTATTTAAAAATAAATAAAAATTAAATAATAACATGGATACAGCAATCAACTTTGAAAATTCCTCTAAATAAATAACTTCATCATTAGACTGAAGCAACTCCTTTATTCTCTTGGGTATATGGCATATTTTTAAAAACTCTCTGCCTTTGTTTAGCTAACAGTCTATAGTGCTACCAATAAATAATACACATTACACAGCCTTCCTTGTTCATTTCTCAAAATTATTTTCTCAGAATAAAAACAGAAGGAAACTTACAAGTAAGTACACCTACCCAAGCTGGTTGCAACCAACAAGACACGTGCAATCAAAGACATTGTAAATGGGATAGAGAACTTCAGATTTCGATCACAGCTCATTTTGTTCTGCACAGAACAATATTGTGTATTTTCAACCACTAGAGAGAGCAGGGTGCTTAGGAGAACAGATGGCAGCTGGGTTAGGCCAGACAGAAAAGAAATGGAAGGTGTGGCCACCCAGGAAGTGCTAGTAAATTATGCAGCTTGCTCTTCTCACCTTCCCAGAGGAAAGAAAAAAAAAAAGAAGAAGTAAAAATACTTAGGAAGGTGTGGTCAGCACTGCAGCCATGCTAAAGCAAGGTCTGTCCCACTTATACTGCCCGGATAAGCATAGAGCATATGGAACAGTCAAGTTCTCGGGGAAATTTGGAACTTCCTAGAGAACTAAGTGTAATCTTGCAGCCCCCACCCTGGGACAAGCAGTGTCCTTGAAATAAACACAAAACTCAGGTCTTCAGACACTGTTTTTCCTTGGAGAATTTAGTGCTAGTTGAAAACTAGGTGAGAGAGACACAGTCATCTTTAGCTATGCGAACTGACATAGTCACGGTGAACAGCTGTCTGTGCTGCTCACCACGGAGCCATTGAGAAAAAATAAATACACTTCCAGAGAAGCAAGAGGAATATAGCCAAGATTCATATACACAAGCAAGACCTGTGAAATTCTGGGAGACAAATGGTAATGAGGGAGATTAAGCAATCACCTAAAAGATTATCTTTGCAATCAGTATTACCTGGCTCTTTACTTGTGGGTGGGAAATTAATGTGAGGTAACAGAAGATCAAAGGGAAATGAGAGAGCAAAGGAATTAGCTTCATGCTGCAACAAACACAAAGTAATTTCTATTTCCAGTACACTTTGCATGGACCGTTTCTCTTTCGCATGAATAAAGTCTACTTGTGCCAGTTCAATGTTCCTAATGGCACTGGCAAATTTCCTTTTCGAGGTGCATTTTAAAGCAATTCTTACTGTGTCCAAGCCTATGTTCTGCACACAGTAAACATATAGCCCTCAAAAATGAAAAGATTCCTAAAATTTGATTTCTTTTTTCCTTTCCTTTAGTTGCCTTTTTTTTATTGCTGTTATTGATGCCATCCTTGTTAGATAGGACAGAGAGAAATGGAAAGAGGAGGAGAAGACAGAGGGGATAGACACCTGCAGACCTGCTTCACTGCTTGTGAAGCGACTCCCCTGTAGGTGGGGAGCTGGGGGCTCGAACTGGGTTTCTTATGCCAGTCCTTGAGCTTCCCTCCACATGCACGTAACCCCCTGCTCTAGAGCCCAACTCCTGATGTCAGCATTTCTATACTTACTTCACATCTTTTTTTACAACTCACTTTTCGGTTCTATGTTGAAGTAATTTGTAGAGCTGCTAGGGAAGGGGTAGAAGGAGAATGTGTTGTGGATATAAGAAGTAACATATGAAAATGCACAAATGTGGGGAAACAGGGAGGTAGCAGCAAAGAATAAACACCAAGGAAAATAAAACACCAGTAGGTGAGGGGAAGTAGGGAGTGGGGAGTGTTGGCAGAGATGTGGATGAGATAAGGCTGCTAGAAGCTCACAAACCTTTCCTTTTCCAAAAACCCTTCGAAGAAACATTACTTGGGTTTAGGTTCTCTGGAATTTGAATAGGACTCATTAAAGAGTTTTAAACAGGGAGGCCCATGCTCAGAGGTGAGTTCAGAAATGTTTTGTCTGTGTGTTCTGACAACAGAAGAGTGTAAAGAAACTAGTATGAAGATCCAGTTGTTAGACTAGAGACTTGCAAAAGTCAGAATAAAAGGTGATGGTAGGTTGCAACAAGGCAAAGTAGAAATAGAGGAACATGAACTAGGAGTGGATAGGGGAGAAACAGGACAAAATTAAAAGTCTGATACTTTCATTTGAGGTTTCAAATTGGAATCACAGCACCTAGTATATAGGCTTGAGGAAAGAGAAATTTGCATATATCTAAAAGTAGACTTCTGCTTTGACTCTGCTCTCAAAGTTATGGTTTCTGGGATCTTCTGCCTCCTTTCAGTTCTTTCATTAATCCTAGAGGATTCTGCTTAGAGACTGGTTATATGAAAATTGAAGTGTGCAAAATACAAAATGCCCAAAATTATCACAATCAGTGACTTTAATTGGTGTCAATTACGAACCTAAATTCTTCTTTATCTATACTGATTCTTTTTCTACCAGAAAACTATTTCTGCAGCCATACATATGTAAGTCATCAGCATCTTATGAGCTTATAAAATTTCAAAGTGTTTACTAAGTATTTGCTCCTTGGACCTACACCTTTGAATAGTGGATCTTTTCTTCATCAGATATTTTGTATTAATCAGATGATGTGTACATTTCATATTCGATTTAAAGAGATCTTGATAAAACATATAGCTTGCTTAAGGGGTGAATTCAATATTTTTGTGCCACTTCCAAACTTTCTAATCACTATTTAGGATTCTTATGGAGGACACTAAATCCATTGTAATTTTATTATTATTATTACCAGACTTCAGGAGTACAGAAGGAGACATCGTTTCCTTCAAAAATGTAGTCATCATTCACAGATGTAGATGTGTACTTGTTATGCCAAGATGAGACAGATGTGGTTCTATTCACTCAGGGACAGGTGCTACGGAAAAAGAGATAAAACATTTGTAGAAAGTGTAAGCAACTGCATTGCTGTTGCTAAATAAATAAACCCTCTGCCAAAAAAAAAACCCCTTTATTTGCTTATTGTTTTGATTTCTTATGAATGTTTATTTTAAGATCCAGTAGAGCTAAGCACTATATGATTTTATTTCCGTATACTGGAAAGTGTGACATATTACAATATATATCTTGTGATATGTTCCATTAGAATAAATGATTCAGACAACACCACAAGTTATTTATGCTAATATAGATTAGTAGAAAATAATACCAACACACACACACACACACACACACACACACACACACACACGCAACTTAACACACTTAGACAGTATCTAATTCACAGTCTTTACAAAAAGAAAACAAGTTAAAATGAGGGCTGAGAAAAGTACTGGCACTTTCCGAAGGAACACTGACTTTAGATTATTTTTCTGAGAAACATTTCAGTGAGCTACAGACTGAGAATAGCACCAAAAGTAGAAATCTGCAGCTGCAAGGCTAGGGCAAGGGAACCATAGATAATTTTGATTTTAAATATTCTATTAATTTTGACTCCAAAAGGAGGAGAGGATTGGGTGGGAATCACCAGCTGGGAAAGGGAAAGTGAGTGGAAAAGATGATTTTGATTTTAGATGTATTTAATCATAATGCAAAGTGGAGATTGGAGGAGAGAGAGTTCTGCAGCTGGGCCAAAGGAGGAGGAGGAGAGCTAAGTTGTAGTATTGTCTTCCTTTTAAAAGACAGCTTTGAGTTTACTGGGACCCAGGAGAACCAGGAAACTTGTGAATAGATAAAAGCTTCTACTATCCTGATGGCTTTGAAAGCTGAAAATTTTCCATGCCTGTGCTGACATCAAATACATAACAATAAGGATAATTAGTAATATAATGAGATTCAACCCCAGAATGAAAATATTAGCAGAAAACTCAGGAAAGTGTTAGTCATTGAGTACTCTCATAAAAGCAAATGTTTCGATTACCTTTTGAATTACCATCCCACTGACACCTAGTGAACTTAATTTTTTGTTGGTGATGGTGGTTGATTTCGCAGGCAACTTAAGAATTCGAAGAAACTCAGCTTAATATTAGAAGTGCAGGGCTTGGTATTTGCATGGAATGAAAATTAAGATCATCAATAAGAAATCATTAACCCATATTATAGCTCTGGAATGACTGATTCTGTTCTAATTCTATATTATTCTTTAAAACTTTGTAAACTGCCTTATCTTTTTCTTCTTTCTTTCTTTTTTTTTTTTTTTCATATCCCACAGAACACCGTATGGAGGAAAACCCAAACTGAACTGTCTTTTGATACTATTCTGAGTAATATGATTTCATGGAGTGAGACCCCCACATCATATTGATTTAAGATAGCACGAGAGATTTAAGGCAGTACTTCTGAAGCCCAGAACACATGCAGGTTTATACTGCTAATGCTCATGGTGGGGAAACTTTGCAAGGGGATGAACCTCATTTAAGGAATCATTTGCTCTTAATAGGGAAATATAGGATAAATGTTATACTGCCAACCTGAGGGAACCTTCATTTTCCTAAGAGTTAGTCACTATTTGATATTTTTCTTTAAATCAAGAGTGAGATCATTTTAATCCCAGCCATGTTAAAAGATTGAACACCCACAGAATTGTTAACATTCTCAAATATGCAGTGGTGGTTATTAGCAGAGTGGGTGGAGGATTTTACAAGGATCTGTCTTTAATTTTTTTAAAGTCAGTTTCACTCTAGGTGGGGGGATTTATCTATGCTTTTCAAAGCTTGACCAAGGAATCCAGCTTAACACAAATATTTTCCTTTGTAGGCAGAATAATCAAAGCCTTAACTGGTTTAAATTCAACTAAGAGATTTTATTTTATCTGAATGCAAGAAAGCATAGAAAAAAAACAATTATCAAGGGCATAAAATTCATCTTTATATCTATCTCGCATACTGAGTAGCAATTGGTATCCGTTGTTCAATGTCATTCTGTGGATTCTTAGCAGTGAAGTCTAAATATGCTACTTTTTTTTTTTTTACAATTTCTGTCCATTTAAGCTTTGAAAGTAGGTTGTATTTTTTCTCTGTCAGTGAAGCTGGAAGAGGTATATAAAAATACTTTCACTTCCTCACATTTATATTTTGTACAACCCAGCATTGATTTGCTCCTTATTTAAGCAACATTTTCTTGATAAATTAAAAAAGCAGCAATAGCCATTACTGCAGGCTATATACAGCCTCTAATATCACTTAAGCATATTACAGAATATAATATCTGGTACTTAACGACTAACTTGCATATGAAAGCTCACATAATGTCTCATAAAACCCTTAAAATGGCTTCAGTTTAAGAGTCTCTTTAAAAAAAAAAACACCTTCAGGGAATATTGTAAATGAAGTAGCACTCTAGCCTTGGAAAAAAAATTCACACACTTGCAGAAATTTTTAATATAAATTGAACACATTAAAAATTAATTTTGCATGACCATTTCGCATTGCAGTGCCAATGCATAGTTAAGATAAGGCCTTAACTCTTCTTTGTTTAAAGTAACATGGAAGCTCTTTGCTTTCTTTGCTTTCATTTTACATAATTATTATTTTCATTAATCAGAAAATGGACCCCCATTTTCCTATTTTGATAGGCTCAGCTGAAGTTGACAGAAACCCTACCTGTGTCACCAGGGGAACTTAACCATAAACTTTAGGAAACTCATTAAAGGAAGGTGTGAGCTGACAATTAACCAAAGCAATTTCCATCATCCTTCCTGGTTTTTGACTGAGGGACTTTGGAGAAGAGCTTACTCATCAGAAAAATAGCTTTGCTTTGGAAACTGGATCTGCACTGGCTTTGTTATCACTATTCTCTTTCAGGACCTGGGATGTGTCTTTTCTCTCTTGGCTTCATTTGGATCAGCCCGGAAGATCTGTGTGACTTGTAGTAAGACAAGATTCATTTTCTACTTACATAATGCTCGTTGATGAAAAATTTTAAAGAGGGTAAAAATAGCAATCAATTGCACCTTTTTGTATATGTGAAGATGCTTTTTTTATTAGTCTCATGGCCACAATTTTGCAACAAAAAATTCCCTAAGAGGACATCAGTTACAATAAGACAGTGATGGATGTCTCTCTCTGCAGAGTGCTAGCACTGCATAGATCTGACATGCTGTAGTTTTCTGTGGTTCTGACATGAACAGCCAGTGTGTGATGCCAGCAGGAGCTTAGAGGGTGTCACTGGGGTGATTCACAGATTACATCTCAAGCGATCAATTTTGAAAAGGTGGGGAAGGAGCCGACCTAAAAAAAGTGTTCAAGACCTTGGGTCAAAGGTGCTCTATAAATCTCATGGACAAACAAAGAAACACACCCAGTGTATACTTTCCTCAAAGAAGTGTCACTGTTCAAGTCTTTTCATTGTTGAAGTCAAAGATTTTACTATGCAAATTTAAAGGCTAAAAACCAAGGAGACAACCCAGGCAGTGTTCAGAATTTATTGTTTAACTTACTGATGTTGGGGTGCGAAATCCTGGGTCAGAGAGACCGTTATAACATGGAGAACATTCTCTTAGCCTTGTACTTTTAGAAGACCTTAAATACACAAAATGAATTTTCTATGCTCTTCTGATTCTTGCTGTCCAGGTCAACACAACTCCCAAGAGAATATAATACCTCAGCTCTACAGCTATTGTGAAGGGGGTACTAAACTGTGATGATATTTCATCTTTATAAAGAGAATATCATTCCAGCTACAAAAGTATAGTGAAGTTGGTTTGTCTGGAATAACTGGAAGGCTATCCAGCTCCTTTTTGAAACATACAGACCTCCTAACATCATCAGCTCATACTATCATTGTTCCTCACCAAATATCAAGTACTATGGATTTTTTCCATAAACCTGAGGTTTTATTTTGCATTACAGTGTTTCAGTGTGACAGATTTGCTCTAGGCTTGTTGCAAAACAAGACATGCAAATGCTGTCACTTTACATGGAAGTTCAACACACTCCTACTACTTTTATGGGAAAGTTCTGGCCAAGGATAGAAACTATAAAAGCTAGATAATTTATAGTCCTGGCTGGACAAGGAATACAAGATTCCTAAATGTGCCAAATCTATATATGTGAAATTCAAGCACAAGAATTTATAAAGGTCTATACTTTTTTTGTGTGATAATAGTATCTCAGTAAACAGTAATGTGATACTAATTTAATAAGCCCCTCTCTCTCTCTCTCTCTCTCTCCCTTAACCAAATAAAGATAGGTCTCTTAAGGAAACAGAAGGAAGAGAACCCAGAGATGTCAATATTGTATCATTATTTTAATAAATAATTTAGAGTAGATGACAACACAAGTATAATGACATAAAATAAAAAATAACTACTAGGACTTACCTTTGATATTAGAACTTTTTTCAGAATTTTGGTTGATAGAAGAAGCCAAGGTAATTACCTAATTCAGGGGGATAAGTCCAAGATTTTCACCAGGAGTGGAAAGGAATGTATGCTTGTGTGCTTAGTAAATACTTGTAAAATGAAAGACTCTATGAAAAAATTCAGTGTCCCTATGAAGTTCAGAAAAGAGTTAAACTTTTAGATATTTGTTATGAATACACTACATTCATTTTACACAAATTCAAATCAAAGCAAAAGTAATAATCTTCCCCAAACACATCATTGCAGCATATTTCAGAATATGAAAGAAAAGAATTTCCACCTTTGGAGTCAAGTGGAAAAAGTTAAAGCATACAACATGCCATCAATGCACACAGTAGATTGTGATCTCTATGTTGCTGATTATTTTTACACTGTCTAAAGGTATAACAACCATTGATCAATATCAGTTACTTAATGATGCTGCATTTTGGACAGAATCTTAATAGTAAAGTATAAAGCTTATAGGACAGTTGCACTCTGTGTTCCATGGATGGAAAAACGTTGACTCATACTAGATACTGTGATATGATTTTCCTTCCAAGGTTTGGTAGAACTTTAGTTGATATACAAAGGCAAACTTATATGTGGTACAATACACATGAGTGAGTATCTACTTATATAGGCAATAGCCTTATGTCTGAAAGGGCTGACACCTGCTAAAAATAAAAAGACACTTTTTAAAACCAATCTGGAGAGCTTTCATCACCCCAAGGGACTTGCTAAGGGAGAAGCAAATTGAATCTGCATGCTCTCTCTCCTTGTTTCAGCAAAAGAAAGTAAAAGACTATCAGTAGTTATTAACAGCATCAACATTCTGGTTTTCTTCTCACCTTCTTCCTTTATGGTCATTACAGAAAAAGGAAAGCAAAATAAATCAACCTGTCTCTTTAATTATTTAATGGGATATAAGAAGTTCCATGAAGAGAAATATAATAAGTTGGATTGGGGTAAAATGGGATCTGTGATTTAAATAACTGTTTCTACTCATTTGAGTTGTGTCATGCTCCATACTTACACTACCATGCAGGAAATTTAATCATAAAGTAAAACCAGGAAGCAGTTATGGTACCCCATACACAACATAAAACATTCATATATTATAAATAAATGATCTATGGTTTAAATGTTATTGCTTAGTAACTAATGGCCTATACTCAAGCTTAGTCTATGACCTATGTAAAACATCCTTTTCACTTACAGCAAAACACACAGATGAGTATTTCCATACTTAAAATATATGCCCATTAAGCAGAAATAGAAAAAAAAAAAAAAAGAATCAGACAAAAGCTACTCCACCTCAGATTTTGGATGGATGAAATTAGTGGTACTCGACCAGTAAAGAGGACCACTCAAACTGATCTATAGAGAGGAAAAAAAGAGACAAGAATGCATAGAGGAGAAGCCAAGTGCCCTGTTCAAATATATTTATAGTTGATCCTCACACACACACAAACATACAAGTCAGTGATTCTCTAACTTGGAGGCTCCATCAGTTAAGTGTCAGGTACTTCTTTAAAAAAAGAAATAAGGTTGAGACTAATTTGATGAGAGATTGATGGAGAAATATTGCTTACCCCAAGTCATCATAAATATAATATCCACTTTAGAAATAGTGTCATAAACTTCACTATATCATCACTACTAAAATTTAAATCATTCCGTCATTATTTATATTTTATTTCTTTCAACTCTCTAGAATTCCAGAAGGTATAGCTTTTTGAAAATTATCTTTCAGAAGTTGGGCGGTAGTGCAGCGGGTTAAGCACACATGGAGCGAAACTGGAGGACTGGCATAAGGATCCCGTGGTTCAAACCCCCGGCTCCATAGGCAGTGAAGCAGGCCTGCAGGTGTCTATCTTTCTCTCCCCATCTCTGTCTTCCCCTCCTTTCTCCATTTCTTTCTGTCCTATCTGGCGACAACAACATCAATATCAACAATAATAATAACCACAACTGATAAAATTAACAAGGGCAACAAAAAAGGAAAATAAATTAAAAAAATTTTTTTTAATTAAAAAAAAAAAAGAATCCCAGTTCAAGCCCCTGGCTCCCCACCTGCAGGCTCCCCCCCCCTCTCGATTTCTCTCTGTCCCATCCAACAACAACAACAGCTATGACAACAATAACAACTACAACAAGCACACCAAGGGCAACAAAATGGGAAAAATAGCCTCCAGGAGCAGTGGATTCATAGTGCAGGCACCAAGCCCCAGCAATAACCCTGGAGGCAAAAAAAAAAAAAAAGAAAGAAAGAAAGAAAGAAAGAAAATTATCTTTCAAGATTTTGTTTTAAGACAACTTTTTATAAAATTGATATTTATTTGCACATTTGTGTGAGCGGGAGGTAGGGGAGACGAGTCCACTGCTCAGATATGGTATATGGTGTTGCCAGGCATTGAACTCAGGACCTTTTGGACTCAGGCATGTAAATATAGTGTATATATTACATATTACAAATATAGAATATTTTCAATAGCCTTATTGCCTTACTTCATGTTTCAAGATAGAGTTCAACAGACTTATCTAGAATATTTAATTTACTTTTATTCAAAACGTCCACACATTTCACTTTGTCAGACAACAGATACAGAACCATAAACAATCAAACTGAATGATAGCCTGCAAACACAGGTCTATCAGATATCAAAGTAAGGACATAATTTCTCTTGAACACTTGTCCCTAGTGATTGTTTAGGTATAGTGGGAATGGCTTTCATAAGTAAGCTATGTTGGCCTAGAAAAGACCATCCTCTTACTTTGAAACTATTAACCTGAAAATAGTACCTATGACTTAGAAAGGAAGAGAAGGCACAACCATAGAAAAAAATGGGCAAATATATATAAGTATAGATAGATAGTTAAAGAAATAATAGTCAACTGGGAGTCGGGCAGTAGCACAGCAGGTTAAGCGCACGAAGCATGAAGCACAAGGACCATAAGGATCCCAGTTCAAGCCCCCAGCTCCCCACCTGCAGGGGGGTTGCTTCACAGGCTGTGAAGCAGGTCTGTAGGTGTCTATCTTTCTCTCCCCCTCTCTGTCTTCCCCTCCTCTTTCCATTTCTCTCTGTCTTATCTAACAATGATGACATCAATAACAACAACAATAATAACTACAAGAACAATAAAAAGGGCAACAAAGAGGGAAAAATAAATAAATAATAAATAAATGAAAGAATAGTCAACCCATATCTGTGATCTTGGGAGAACTAATGCAGTTTCCAATGAAAAGAATGGGGCTACAGAATTCTGGTGGTGGAGAAGGTGTAGAATTATATCTCTGTTATCTTATAATTTTGTAAATCAATATTAAGTTACTAATAAAAATTAGAAAATGATTAATCTGAAATAATTACCCTTTCACCTTAACCATCTTTCCCTTAATTTTAAAATGAGTCTAACATATTGCATTGCAAAGAAAATTCCAGAAATCTAGAATATTTTCCCTCAAGTGTATAATTTGACCACAATAAAAGTCAGGTTTGTCCACAAACTCTATATTGTTTAAAGACTAAAAGGAATGTTTTTTGTTTGTTTGTTTGTTTTTGTCTCCAGGGTTATTGCTGGGGCTCAGTGCCTGCACTACAAATCCACTGGTCAGGGAGGCCATTTTTCCCATTTTGTTGCCCTTGTTGTTACCCTTGTTACTGTCATTATTACTGTTGTTGTCGTTTCTGCTGTTGTTGTTGGAAAGGACAGAGAGGAACCGAGAGAGGAAAGGAAGACAGAGAGGAGAGAGAGAGACACCTGCAGACCTGCTTCACTGCCCATGAAGCGACCCCCCTGCAGGTGGGGAGCCAGGGGCTCAAACTGGTATTCTTATGCAGGTAGGTCCTTGTGCT
This sequence comes from Erinaceus europaeus, assembly GCF_950295315.1. Taxonomy (NCBI): domain Eukaryota; kingdom Metazoa; phylum Chordata; class Mammalia; order Eulipotyphla; family Erinaceidae; genus Erinaceus; species Erinaceus europaeus. The sequence goes on along the minus strand of NC_080179.1, from coordinate 64,488,077 downwards.
TTGCACCACCTGTGCTTTATTGACCCACTGTGCTACTGCCTGACCCCCCAACTATAAGGAATGTTTCATTCCTCTGGTCTGGGTTACTTTTTTAATCTTTTTTTTTTTCCTTTTAAAATTTTATTTATTTGTTTTTGATAGAGACAGAGAAATCAATGAGAAGGAAAGAGAGAGAGGGAGAGAGAGAGGGAGAGACACATCTATCTGTAGAACTCCTTCATCACTTGTGAAGCTTCCCTCTGGAAGGTGGGGATGAGGGCTGGAGTCTGGGTCCTTGAGTACTATAATGAGTGCATTCAACCAGGTGGGCCATCACTCAGCCCTCTGGGCTACTTTTTCATTCAGATAGAGAAGCCGAGACAGAGATAACAGAACATTCTCTGGAGTCATAGCTGTTCCCAGGTTGCAAGGCATCCTAGTAAACAATCTTTTTGTTTAAGCTTTCTTATTTTTATGATATTATCTTTTTAAAACGGTTAATTATTTATTTATTGGCTAGAAACAGAAACTGAGTGAAGTTGGAAGGGAGAAGAGGGAGAGAGAGAGAGAAAGAGAGAGAGAGAGAGAGAAGACCCACAGACCTGATCCAGCACTTGTGAAGTTTTCCCCTTGCAGATGGAGGCCAGGGCCTTGAACCTGGGCCCTTCCTTATTGCAGTATGTGAGCTGAACCAAGTATATATACCACACCCTGCCCCAGCTAGTAAACAGTCTTTCTGACAAACTATCCTACTACTTATTTCCAAAAGAATTCTGTCTTTTATTTTAGATTGAGATATTGTAAAGAATGTATGCTTTTTTTTTTTCAGGCGAGTTTGCAAGTCCTTGTGGGATAAAACATCTCAGGCTGCATTGTTTGCTAGAACCTTGTTCAAAATTAATATACTCTTTCTCTCACAACCCCGTTTGATTTGCTGGTTGAGAAATTGTAAAACCATGACAAAAGTAGATCTGAAGTATTTAAATCCACAATTAAAACTTCATAAGATTTTTCCCCCCATTTGTAGTGTCATTTGCTATTTCCTCTTAGCCCACTCTCCATGCTAAATGCAATATACCCAACTTCTTCAGTGAGTGACTCAGCTGTGCTTGTATAATGCAATTACCTAGAGAACTTAAATTTTTACATAAGAATGAGTAGGGCAGGGTTTGCATTGGGGTAGTTGCAAAAAGACCTCAGGCAGTTCCAAAGTTTATCCCTCCCTGGAGAAAGAGCTGTAGTGTAATAATGGTTGGCTGATAACCAGAAACTCCTGGGGACCTTCAAAAAAGTATACAGCCAATTGACTCTCTTCCACAATCCTTTTTACTTTTTCTGCAATCACTTCCCTTATCCTTTTTTTCCTATTTAGAAAATTGTATTGGAATTTTCAAAGCCTCTCAGAACTGTGTTTATTATGACACCTATTATTTTGATGAATTCCTCCTCCTGAAATCATTGACTATATGTTTATACATTATAATTAAATCAAAAGAAAAAAGAAAGAGAGAAAGAAAACATTCTCTTCAAATTCATCTATTTATACTGCATCAAAATGAGTTGTCACTGTGTAAATTTGATAAGGGAATCATCTAAGCTCTTATATATTCATTTAATCAATCTGTTTCTACCATGTGCTGAACTCCTGCACTTTTTGCTGTTGTAATATCGCTTTAAAATATTTGGTGATTTTAGGATATAATTCATATCCGGGTATATGTGTGTACGATTCACCACACCCACCAGCAAAGTTCCAATCATTACACCAAAGAGACTCCTATGCCTAATTTCACGACTTCTTCCCAAATCCTGATTTAACCACTAATTCTCCCAGTCTGTGTCAGTTTGATTGATATGATTTTTGAAAGTTCATTTGATTTAGTTCTTTATAGCCTACATGCGAGGGAAACCATATGCTGTCTTTCAATCCTTTTTTCATTTGACAAAAATCATCTCAAGTTCATCACATTTTGTCCAGTGATATGTCATCTTTTTTTTTTCCCTCTAACCTCAATCTCACTTTATTGAAGGAAGTTTTATTTACAGGATTGTTGTTGCCACATAGGGGTAAGTTTCTTCAAGATAGGTATCACTAGAATGCTATCTTTTTAATCCACCAGCCCTATCTACAGCAAGTATACATATTCTATCCTTAATCACCATTTGCGTTGACGACATATTTTGCTCTCTTGGTTTCATTCATGTTATCTGTTATCGCTTCAGGTTTCTGTTTCACTTAGTTTTGATCTCATTTTGATTATTTTACTCCTGCTGACTTTTGTCTGTTTTTGCTCCCTCTCCCCCCAGTTCCTTCACATGTGATGGTATTTTGAGATCTCTCTTTGATTTTAATATGGACTTTTACTGCTCTGAACTTTTCTTAATACTGTTTTTGTCACAACCCATGTGATCTACTAGCTCATCTCTCCAGTCTAGTTCTTTGGGTAAGTTTTTCTTTTGATTTCTTCAGTGACCCAAGTTTTGCTCAGAATTATATGACTTAGCCTCTATATGTTGGAGGTTTTTCCTTTGTCTTCCTGACCTTGATTTCTAGCTTCAGGTGACTTTGATTTTAATTTTTACTTTATTTATGCAAACTGTTTTTGTGTGCCAACATATGTTCTATTCTTGAGATGTACATTTGAGAAGATGATGTATTCACTTCTCGACCGTTACTGGGGCTCCTGTGTGGTTCTGCTGCTGAAACTTACAGTCTCACAAATGGTAACACATGTGCTTTTCTGTATCATCTGGCTCCTGGCTCCCTACTTGCCCATGTCTAAAATCACCATAGTCACTACTTATTTCATTCCACACTTACATATCATGAAATAATTCTATCTATACTCCTAGCATAATACTTTATACTTTATTGCAACACTTTTCTTTATACAAATAGAATGACTTTCAAAAAATTTCCAAGCACAGCACTCCATACTTCATCAATGTTATTTACAATGGAACATTTTGGAATGTCTAAATAGTAAGTACTATAGATGGGTAATGTACACTAAAGCATAAGGATCCACTGGAAAAATATCAGGTTAGAGAAACAAGTTTAACTGGATGTAAAGTTATGAAAATGTAAAGACCTATATTCTATTCTTTGAAATTCTGACCAAACTTAGGATATTCAGTTAAGGATGGGCCACCTGCTGACTAGAAAAAGGACAGGAGAAAATACTGGATGGTGGTGGGGGAAGCCAACAAACCACAGTTCTCTGAAAGTAAGATTTCTGGTCCATTACAACTTTGAGAAACAGTGAGAGAACATTACAATTTTCTAGAAAGATTCTTAGCAATATTAGTCATACAAGTTTACAGTAAGTCTTTTTTTTTTTTTTTTTTTTTTTTTTACCTCCAGGGTTATCACTGGAGCTCATATGAGCATTACAAATCCACTGTTCCTGGAGGCCATTTTTCCCATCTTGTCACCCTTGTTGTTGCCCTTGTTGTGGTTGTTATCATTGCTATAGTTGTTGTTGCTGCTGGATAGGAGAGAGAGAAATTGAGAGAGCAAGAGAGGAGGAGAGAAAGTTAGACACCTGCAGACCTGCTTCAGTGCTTGCAAAGCGACCCCCCTGCAGGTGGGGAGCTGGGGGGTAGAACTGGGATCCTTAAGCCAGTCCTTGAGCAAGTCCTTGCACTTTGTGCCATATGCGCTTAAATCACTGTGCTACCGCCCAGCCCCATAAGAAGTTTTTTTTGAGTATAGAGAACTTCCTGGTGTGTGCGATTCAAATCACTTAATCCTAAAAGGGTCCCTCAATGCTCCATCCTCCTCTCCATCAGTCCCCCAGTAACAGCAGAGCAGTTTTGAAACTAGTGAACTTTCTAGAGTTTGAGAACTTTCTAGAGCTAAAAATCCCTAGGCCAGGTGCTGGATAGTGGCACACCCACTGAGCACACACATTACTATACAGGAGGACCCAGGTTGAAGCCCCAGATTCCCATCTACAAAGGGAAAGCCTCAGGAGCAGTAAAGTAATGTTGCACGTGTGTTTCTCTCTCTCCACCCCCTCCCCTCTCAATTTTTCTTTGTTTTATAAGAATAAATAAAAAAATTTGAAGAAAATCCCTATACCCATTGTAGGCTTACTGAACCATATAGAACAAATGTTGGTATGCATGAGACCCCTTCTGTTTCATTTGGTTTAAATCCCCCCTGCTTAACACTATTCTATTTACATAACCACTTCATTCTATTTACATAACCACTGTTAACAAGTTCCACCCTCCCTCCAGGGCATTTGTAGTTCAGTGATAGGATTCTCGCCTAATCTGCCCCCTCTTTGTCACACTCTGATTTTCACCAGTCACTTTTATCTCCACCCTCTCTATGTCACATCCTGTTTCCACCTTACTTGGCAAGTATATATAAAGACAGCATTGTGAGTTTTACAGTACTTTACCTTGAGTTTAGCTTAGCTCGGCTTAGATTGTGCTGCATCCTGCATGAATAAAGAGATACTGCCTACAGCTCAACCATGAGTCCCTGGTCGTCTGTTACCTGCCCGTGAAGCCAGCCCAGCGAAAACAACATAACCCGTCGAAAACAACATATGGCGCAACAACGTGGGACCAGACCTGCGCAACTCCCAGATAAGTGAAGACTTTGCCTACCTATGCACTATGGTCTTCTCTTCTACTTATGAAGAGGTTTGCCAAAGCCTCTACTGTTTCATCATGAGACAGTTACTCTGTCTCTGGAACATTTTGCTCTGGGCCAAACTTTGTTTCCCTGACCGGGAACTTTGGTTTCTTATGACTGGGATCATAGAGCTTGGGAGATGCACGGAGATTTCTCCTTGGACTTTCTGGATTCCCTCTCCCATGTTTCCTGAGGAAAAGGACTACATTTTGCTCCAGGCCACAGTTTGGTTCTTTATGACTGTGATCGTACACCTTGGGATATGCATGGGGATTTCCCCTGGAACTTTCTGGACTTCTTCTCGAATGTTTCCCATGGAGAAGGACTACTCTAATTTGAAGAACATTCTCGAGTACCCTGGCAGTTCCCAAGTATGGAGACACGTGGTTAGTTCTACTCTCCTGATTGGATTCTTTCTTCAATGGGAAGACGCTTTTAAAAATGGGTGCCTGCAGCAATCCAGCAGCAACAGTCAGAAACACCCTAAATGGAATTTTGAGGAGCTTTTTGGACTAGGACGCCCTCCGGGGATTCTTAATCCTACATGGTGAGATTTTGATAATCTGGTTCAAGTTGCGTTTCATAAGAGAATGATTTGAATGACTGAATTTTTGTTTGACATTGACTTAAAAAAAATGCTGGACGCAGCCATGATTTCTAGAGACATCCAGAAACAATCCAAAAAATTGTTTTTTCCCTCCTTTGATTTCTCTTTTACGTCTTGACATGAATCTGAAACGTTTAATCCTGAAAACTGTATGAGTTATGGGTGGGGCAGATAGTGCAATGATTATGTTAATTATTTTCATGCCTGAGGCTTTTAACCGTGGTTCTTCTGTTTACCTTTCCACATTTTATTGAGTTTAAACTGTTTAAACAACCTTAAAATCATACTAGAAAGGACTTCCAATTTTAATGGAGTTATCAATTATAGTAAACTTCTAATCTGCTACAAGTTTTGTTTGACAAGTAAGTGAATTTCAGCTGTCAAGTCTTCACATGAAAAAGCATCTACTCAAATGGAATTCCTGGAAATCCATTTGGATCCTGTTCTCTGACATCGCCCACAAGATGGAATGTCTACAACACACCCCTGGAAACCAATGATGAGACCTGGCATGACCTGAAAAAACAGATTCACAGACTCCAAAGCTCACTCTCTACAGAAAAGCAGAATTCTGGTGGCAGACATTCCCCATCGAGACAGACGTGCAGCTTTTCATCCCTTGGCATTTTCTTCTGTGGTCAGCTACTTTGGACTGACCTCCATCGGACTTACATGACCAGTAAGTCACCTCCATCGGACTTACTGGTACATGCTGCTGTGTTTCTCAAAGACTAACTTCAGCCAATTGCCTTGAGACTTTATAGACCATGTCCCCTCGCCTGCAGGCTCTTCCCCAAAGTCAGAAAACTCCCCCTCCTTATTAGGTTATGCCCACAGAGGCATGAAGCGACCCAAGAGGCAAGAGATGCCCACAGAGGCAGGAAACGCCCTTTGAGGCAAGAGATGCCCCCAGAGGCATGAAGCATTCCCAGAGGCAAGAAATGTCATTTCACCTGCTAGGCCTTGCCCTTTGAGACAAGAAACCTTCCCCTTGACATCACACTGGTTATTGCTGCTCGCCTATTTTGTTTTCCATGTCTTATGCCAGTTCTTTTGAAAACGCCTGTACGATATACGTTTCTGTTCACCCCACAATGGCCATTAGGTAAAAAGAAAGGGGGAATTGTTGGTATGCATGAGACCCCTTCTGTGTCATTTGGTTTAAATCTCCCCTGCTTAACACTATTCTATTTACATAACCACTTCATTCTATTTACATAACCACTGTTAACAAGTTCCACCCTCTCTCCAGGGCATTTGTGGTTCAGTGATAGGATTCTCACCTAATCTGCCCCCTCTTTGTCACACTCTGATTTTCACCAGTCACTTTTCTCTCCACCCTCTCTATGTCACATCCTGTTTCCACCTTACTTGGCAAGTATATATAAAGACAGCATTGTGAGTTTTACAGTACTGTACTTTGAGTTTAACTTAGCTCGTCTTAGATTGTGCTGCGTAGATTGTGCTGCGTCCTGCATGAATAAAGAGATACTGCACACAGCTCAACCATGAGTCCCTGGTCGTCTGTTACCCGCCTGTGAAGCCAGCCCGGCGAAAACAACATAACCTGGCGTAAACAACAAACAAATACCATCTTTCACTGATTAATACAAATGTAGCAGAAAAAAACTAAACTCTCATCTTTGTTCCCATGGTGAACCTCTGAGCACTCAACAGAGCTTTACTGCTTACTTCGTCAGAAATGTCAGTGAAGTGAGAAGTCACCATTCTGGGACTGTAGAAATTCAAATTCTGTTCCACAGCTACCTGAAGATTGGTTCTCATTATAGGTACACTCAATATGCTTAGAACACCAAGATTCTTTTCCTAAACTAAATCTTCTCTCTGCGAATTAGACTTTACTTCTGTTTAATGGAAAGTAACAGCTGGTAGATAAAATTACATGAAAAATCTTCATGTAATTAGTGTTCATGATTTAAGTCATTCCTAAGGTATTTTGCTTCAAAATAAAATGCACCTTCTAGTATTATGATTTTACTTTGAACTAAACTGGTTACCTATTAAAAAAAACCCTGGAATTTGTCTTGAAACAGTAAAACCTTTAAGCTTCTAGTACACAGATAATGGCAAATGCTCAGGAAGTAAATACAGATAGAAGCTTTCCAAGAGTACCCAGATGACTTCCAAAATATGTCTTCTTTTTACTAATTACTAATGTTTAATTAACTTCATATCCAGTTTTAAATTAAACCATTCAGTGTCCTATTTGCTGTCCTATATTTTGCCAAAGTTTAAGGGAAAATGCACATTTCTGGAATACTCTGCTAGCATCTACTTCCCTATGTTCACAAACCACCCAGATTTCAGTGCTAAAATTAACACTCCACCCTCCTTCTTCTTGTCATTGGGTTTACAGAATTTACCCCTACTCCATATGTGATTGTATGATCAGACTGGTCAATCTAATTTTTACTACTTCTGCCCATACTGCTTAAATCCAAGAGAAGCCCTTGATCTAATGAAGGTGAAATAGAGACATCAAAACTGGACTAGTTTGGAGCAGGAGGTAGTGTACTGATGCTGAAGCACTGGATTCAGAAACCTTGAGGTCCCAAGTTCAGCGGTCAGTTTCACATGTGCCAAAGTGATGCTCTGCCCTGCCCCCTCCTTTATTTTTGCTCTCTTATATTATAAATAAATAAACAAATCAATCCTAGGGACTGGGTGGTGGTGCACCAAGTTAAGCGTACATGTTACAATGGTCAAGGCCCTGGTGTCAAGCCCCTGTTCCTCACATGCAGGGTGGAAGCTTCACAAGTGGTGAAGTAGAGCTGCAAGGAGGGGGTCTGTCTGTCTCTTCATTGCTTCCTTCTCTCTTGATTGTATCTATTTCTATCCAATACATTTAAAAAAGTAAAATTAAATTTTAAAAGTACAATAAAAATACATCTTAACCATTTGAGTCTCAGATATTTTGTCGAAAATATTGAGCAAAGGACAGATTCTTTTAAATTCGAAATGCCAAGAGAAAGGACTATGAGTTTGAATCTTGTCATTAGAGTTCAGGGCTCCAGCAGGCTGGGCTAGCTTCGCGGCAGCAGACAGAGACTCAAGGGCACACGGCTGGGCCGGGAAGCTGTATTTCTTTATTCACAAACAACGATTCATAAACTAACCCAAACTAATCACCACACAGATCTGTCCTGCATCCTTCTCCTCCAGCGGCTCCACCAGAACTCCAGAACTATGTAGCATAGGGGGCGGGGAGAAAGAGAGGCGTGAAACTACCAAGGGCCAAACCAATTCTCCTGGCGGGGGGAGAGTGAGACCAAACCAATGTGAAGCATAGCAACAGAATCTGTCATTTGACCACCTTACCTGGACACTCTGTCAGCAACCAAAAAATTACAGAGGGGAATGTGAGATGAGAAATGGGAAGATTCATAAGAAACTTGAGAACAGAACTGAAGTTATAGAACTAAATAGAATACAAACTTTCTGGTAAACACATCAATTTCTTTCCCTTTATCTTAAGAAAATTTATATTCACTGCATTTATTTATTTATGACTTAATGTATAGAATTTGGGAGCTAATATCATTATGAAAAATAGCAGAAAAGAAGATATCAACAAGAACTATAGGTATTTTATTTTTATTTTATTTTTAATATGGGCAATGTGTTAATGGTGGTTATCTTTTTGATATTTTGACAAAGCGAGGACAGGTTTCGTGAAAGTCCTATAGAAATGAGATGGTGTGGCCAGTTTTGAGGATTTTTACCAGTATATGGCAGTAAAGCATTTAAAAGGAAATATCCTGTAGGTCTTTGATTCTTTAGGTCTAAATATTCAGCAGGAGTTCTAAGTTAGAATTATGTATTGGGGAATCATTAGAACATACATATGTGTGTTAAGAAATCACCAAAACATATAAAGGGTGTCCAAGATTGAGTTAAGTCACTGTTTTACCTTTATAACAGTAAATGGCTCAGGGAAATTAAGATGACAGAAAAGTTTGCTTGAATTAGAAAGTAAATTTTATCAATGAAATACACTGGCAAGTGAAGGTTTCTGGCATTACTGAAAGGATAAACAAAGTCAACCATAGATCATTCTTTTCAAGGTCTTGACTGAGAGCAAATGTGTTTAAATAATGATAAAGTAGGACACTGTTTGATTCATAATCCTTAGTATTTGTTCAAGGGATACTATTTTACCATTTCTATTTTTTGTTGCAGAAGTTGTCTGTTGCTATTTTAATTTAATATTACTTATTAGAACATGAAAGTCATGTCCAAGCAGATGGTTGTCAGTAAACCGATGACTACAGTTGTGGATTAGTGTCCAAATACAATACTTAAAACTTGGTACACTAGCTGGCTTCCTAAATGTAGCTGCCAACATAAATCTGGCCTGGAAAATACATGAGAGGATTTCCTCACTTTTAAAAGTTTTTCTTCCATCTTTGAAGTTAATGACAACCTTAAAAAAAGCTGAGTTTATACACATATATGATACATTTACATATGCAAATCACATCACTGACTCTATATATCTGTACATTTCCTTGATAGCTTTATTTAGAAGATATGTCTATGTATTTACTAAGATGTATATCATCCATCAGTTCCATCTAATCTGTTTCTTTTTTCTTTACAGAAACAAAAAAAAGAAAGCATGTATTATAAAGTACTCACCATATCTATAAAATAAATTCTGACTTGTATTAATTTGTTTTGATTTTTTTTTTTTTACCCAGTGGCCAAAACAGGCATGAAGTATTTTGTGTTAATCCCTTTTCCCCTAACCATAGATACTTCTTGAGTGCAAATCGTAGTGAAAAACAAGCTGTATTTTATTTCAGATAACCAGACACTGGATCCTCAGGTGCTACTAAGACCTACCCCAAACTCCTGATTCCTGGAGAAACAAATAAAATCACAGTAAATTGGCTGTGCTGTGAGTATTTTTATGTATACTGTACATTGCTGCCTCAAATCGATCAAATGCTTATAGTTATGAAGGCTTACCTGAAAGATAAGCAGTGCCTATAAATCCTCTAAAATTTGCTCGGGATTAAGTTAAACCAGCAGAGAATTATATTCTTAAATAATAATCCTCCACCCATGCCTTTAGTAGCATTTTCCTTGTGTGATGTCACTGGACAATATTAAGGGGCACTATAGGAATCAGCCAATGAAGCTGAGGGCTGAGATAAAGGTGTCAGCAAGGGTGATTTTCATCCTGTTACACAGTGTTCTTTTTATAAGAACCCTGGGGAGAAATTTTTATTTTCTGGCTTTAACACCAGCAAAAAGTCATTCTCCAAAGCATTTGGCTTGTTTTTATCTTGTGGACCGTTCCATTTGGCTTTAAGCAGAACTAATATGTTGTTTAAGATACCTGGCAGCCGAGAGGTCAGAAGAAGGTCAGGCTGTCTTCTCTGTAGTGAGTTAGAGACATTCATTCATTATCTCCCAAGGCTTCATTAAAAAAGCTTTAATGTGGTGACCATTTGATGGTCGACATTTGCTTTAATCTTGTGAATATCAAACCCACCTGTCTTACATTTCCTGTTAGGAACAGTTAACAGAAACAGGTTAGTACAATGTTTTAACTCCTTAATCTGTAATACTTCGATGGGAAGGAGACTCACAACTCACCTGAATTTCAGCCGAGATGGTTTATAAAGAGTCTTAATTTATCAGGTCCTGTCTTCAAATCTCCAGCTAGCTTATGACACTTTTAATCATCTGTTTAATTTTGCACCTTATCTTTCTTTGCTCTGATATATTATTTTGCAGGTTACACTTTTGACCTGGATATGCCCTATTTTTCTTTCTCATCTGACCTAGATTCAAATTTACACACTGTAAAATAGCTAATAAATTCCCATTAAGGTTGTAAAAGGTGAAGGTTCAACCAGTGTGCAAGTCATCAAATTCACATGTAAAACTGAATGATCCTTGATATTAATAGCTTGGTAAAAGTGTGTTACAAGTCCTTGGGATTTTTATGGGGAAAAAAGAAGTTTAAGTCATTTGGCTGAGGGCAGCCCACTGACTCTAAGATGACTTGAGCACTTCCATGATTTCCATAAAAGCTAGGGCAGATATCCCTATCCCAAATGAATCTTAAAATACAACAGCTTCCCTGGAAGCATGCCCGCAGTTCTAACTCTACCTGTACTCATCAGAAGATATTTCATTTTTGTGTGTGTTTGTATTTGAGACTGGATATGAAAAGAGAAAGTTTCTGTTTATGCTTGAGCTGGTAGAATCTAGAGAAAGTGGGACAAGAAGCTCCATTGGGATGTCCTCCCCCCCACACCCCCTCAAGAAACAGAGAATATTACAATGATTTACAGAGACACACTGAAAGTAAATTATGTTGTAAACGCCTGTCCCCTGGGTGAGCTAAGAATCACAGGAAAAAAATGCAAAAATTTTCGAATTCCCAACAGCAAAGGTTGACAGGAAAATATGGTTTTGTTTTTCTATGAGTAAAAGTAACTTTCATGTTGTATTTTCCCATGAGAAATTATAAACTTTCAAAGGAATTTTAGCCTCTTCTATGCACATAGAAGAGCATTTATCTGGTACAGCCCCAGCAAAAACACTCCTAAGACTTTAAAACTGCTAGAAATGGGGCTGAATTTCTTCAAGACCACTACTTCTTATTGGTCCTTGCTGTCTCCTCTTGTCAAAACATTTACTCAGACTTCGAAGAGTTGCAAGTTGGCAACATGAAAATAATAAGAAAGTGTATTTGTGCAGCCCATGTGGCTGCAATTTTGGAGTAGATTCATCACTTATTTAATGAATATTGAATCCTTTACAGTAGCTACGGTAACACAAGAATATGTAGCAAATTATATGAGGATGTGTCCTTATAAGATGCTGTAAGTGTTGCCAAGGGAGCCCTCCCTCTTCCCTTGCCTCCTTGAAGTTTCAGCAGGACCTTTAATCAGATCCCTACCCTTCCCTTCCTTCCCCACCTAATAAGAAACAGTCCAGAGATTCAACAGCTATTTGGAAAAAGCTTAAATCATTTAAGTCCATTCTGTGTATGTGAACATTTTTCTATTCCTGACCTATAAGATGTATAATTGTCATTTACCTTCACTGGGGATTCACACTTTATTGTGTGATAAGAAAAATAAATACAAGATGCCCAAGCTGCTACTCAGCCTCCTCTCAGCCTTCTCTGCAACCAGTTTCTTCAGCAATGTTGTACAATACTGGCTTTACTCAGACATGCTTGGTTTGATTCTTGTCATCTCTCCCTGCCCCACCCCCAGTGTCTCTTGATGAAGGTCCAAATTTTCTTTAGTGTTTATAAACTCTTCCTTGTCAAAATACCATATATTTTGTTTCTCCTCAGGAAGGAAGATTTATCCAAGGGATATCATATCAGAGACTATAAGTAGACATGGTAATTCAGTTCTCCTGCCTGTCATTTCAACATTTGCATCAAAATTCGACTATGTACAGCAGAAAGTGTGCCATTAGCCTCCACTCTGTCTCACAGAGCCTCCACTCCATCTCACAGAACACTCCACTTTTCATGGCTGTTGCTTCCTTTAGTCCTCAGAATTGTTCTAACATTTCTATAAATATTGCTTAACCCAGAAGCAAGCTTTAAACTTAACCAAGTACATGTGAATTGTATTGAATTAAGGAAACTATCATACCCATTTATTACAGTGTCTATTAAACTTCAGTCATCAAAAGAATGTGAGCTAAACAAACATCATTCTCATTACTCATGCTCTGCTAGACATTTCCAAATCCCCTGCTGCTTTGTATTGTTCCATTCTCTATGCCCCCCTTCCTTTTCTCTGCCTAGGATAGACATATCCTTATTTATGAATTAACAAGTAGAAGGTCTTGTCACTTCCTGACATAAATGATAATATACCTTTTCTCCTAGTGTTATATTTAGATAAAAAAATTCTCCATGAAAAACATCCAGTTGAGTTGTTGGCTAAACAAAGGTAGCTAATTAAAATATCACAGCAAAATTCTTCTTGGTAAAGAGAAAGCTTACAACTAGTGCTTCACTGGTAAAAATAAATACATAAATTAATTAATTAAAAGAAAGAGATATTCAAATTTTCCAATCATGTAAATAATATTTACTTTAGTGGGATCAGCTAGTTAATCCTCAATCTAGGTTAACTAGCTCTAAGTCTTCCAAAGCATAAAGAGTTATCAGATTCATCTAGACATATTGAATTAGTTAATCTTGTCTTTAAATTCCCTATCAACCATCAGAAAATTGGCAAAAAAAAAATTTAAACATTAAACATGAATTTTCCTTATATTTGACCATAACTAACTCAATTTAATTTTTCAGATTTTAAATGTACTTGTATATAAATGGATCCGAGATTTTAATAACAAATTCCTTTAGGGAAATGGGATTACAGACAATTAGATGCAAAATAAGGAGAGGTAGTAACATGATTATAGGAACTATTCAGTATTTATCTCTACATGCTGCCATAAAGCCTCAAAAAAATTCTTTAGTGATCAGAATATTTTTTTAGCTAATTAGTGGATCCATGGGGCCTTAAAAGTAGTTTCAGGGTGGAAATTATCACCCTAAAATGCAACCAGGTGGTCAAAAGGCTAGAACTTTGGACCACTCCAACTTTTAGACATTGGAGGTAGACTAGAAATTCAGTTCAAACAACTGGCCTATGATTTAATCAGTCATTCTAGGTAATGAATCCCTAATAAAAATTCTGAACTTAACTCCGTGATATTTCCTGGTTGGTGAGCACACTAATATACTGAGAGGATCCAGGTCTTAGGTTCCAAGAGGAGGGGACATCAAGTATCAGCACCGAGTTTCACATCAAGATCTTGAGTTCAGCATATCTACATTTGGTCCTGATGTGAATGTTTTAAAATAAAACTGTAAAAATAAGTCTAATGTGTTTAGTGAGTTCTGTGGGTTGTATTATTAAACTATTATTTGCCTAATTAAATATTTTGAAGATTCCTTCAACCTGCCACCCCACCTTTCACTCACTCAACTACCAAGATAGCTTTTATATTCTATCATCATAATTAGAACCTGCATGTGTTCCCTACAGAGCATCGAGAAGTCTAAAATGAATTTAAACAAGATATTGAATCTCTTATTCAGTGACCATAAACACACTGAAGTTTCTAGAGGAGTTTTTAAACTAATATGCAACTAACAATCAGCAAGACCTGACCATCTTCAGTGTATAGAAGATGTATTATCACAAAGGGAATGCAATGTCCCTAACTGCCTTTATTTGCTTGTTTGTTTATTACCAGAGCACTGATAAGCTATGGTCTATGGTAGTGTGGGTGTTTGAACCTGGAACTCCAGAGCCTCAGGATACGAGTCTCTTTGCATAGCCATTATGCTATCTATGCCTACCCTCCTTAAAAAATATCTTGACATAAAAATATTATCAATGACTCTATGTCACTGTTATCTTTGGGAGTCTTATACCTTGTGATAACTTTTTATGAATTGAGTGAGAACAGTTTCGTCCTTCTGTAGTGCCTCCTATTGCCAGAAAGCACATTTGCATAACGTGTTTTAACAATGCCTTCTCAATGTTGTGCATCCCATGTGATCCATTCATAACTTATCTAGAACAATCTTTTGGTGCTCTTTCATCCCCAGGTTGTAATCTAGTCTCCCCTCATACAGTGATTTATAATCTGTGTTCTGTGGTTTCCACAAAGATGAAACATAAAAGCCAATCTAGAGTGGCACAAATGGAGAAAGAGCCTATTCCCTGCCTTCACCATGATTTGTGATGTTTACTGACTAACCAAACACTAGTATGGGATCACACCCAAATAGCCTTTCAAGACTGGAGTGGTGACAATTGGCAGTGGTTAGTGTGGTACCAAAACATGTACAATATTTGCAGTGTCACAGAAAAAGGGCTGTTTCCAAAGGGGGGAAAACACATTACTGCACAAAGGAGTCTGGGAGATGATGTGGGCACAATCAATCCTCCTGGGAATAGGAGGGGACCCAGAAATGTCATAAAACGCCTCTTTGATCTGTTGTCGCTACTGTTGGTTGTATACGAAATTAACATATTTAATTAACTCTCTGACCAAAGCAGCTGTTACCTTATATAAAACCTTGAACATGGTGCCTGGCTTATTCCACTAGTTGTTGAATGTGCCAGTGGCATAAAACTGATGATATCTTTATACTTCATGGCACAGCAGGACTCCTCCTCCAATAGGATCAAGTCAAGATCTTCTTTATATTCTTCAGGCAGAATAATGAGGCTCCCACTCAAATTGGTTAATGATGCCCTGTGTCAGACTAGTCAACAGAAAACTCCATGTACAACAGGACAAATTCTGGCCAGTCCAATCATTCCTACTTCCAAGACCCCCTGCTGGATAGGATCTAGAAAATTCCACCATGAATCTTTCCTCTTCCTAATCAGGAAACCTTCTCTTAAGACAGATAATTATTGCTGTCTATGTATTTTTAAATTTTCTCCTGGACTGCAGTATTTCCAGATGGAAATAAATGCTTCCATGTCAGAAGTTACTTTCATTCGTTCGCTAAGTTGTTGGTCCAAAGCTATTATGGAGATCTTGTAAAATAAATTTAATGCATTTAAATACATATGTTTCATGGATTGGTTTTAAGGATTTCTGAAAGAACGGGTTGGGCAGCGGTAGAAGGTTGCTTTTCTGACCATTGAAAAATGCTTCCTTTAGTTGGTTTGTTATTTCACCCATTTGTGAGAGAGTAAGAATCAAGCATTTTCTATTTTGGATGGCTTGAGCTGTGAAGTGATGAGTTTATCTCCTGCAAAGATGGAGGCCACAATTTTCAATACCTTTCTCGAAGTAATGTGGTAACACTGGTTATCTTGATTGCCTGTGCTGCTCTTTATTTGAACAAATTTGCTCCGCCATTGAATGTGCCTTCCTCATCATACCTTTACTACGGGATACACTTAATATTTCCTTTTGTGCCATTTCTGAAAGTCTTGGAAAGTCTTGCAAAGTCTGCAGTTTCGGTTAGTGCCATATGTAACTTATAAGCTGTTTGCTAGTTCAGCAATTGAGGGGCTCAAAATCCTGATTAGAGAGAGGTCTCCACAAAAACGATGGGTGAAAAAAAAAGTTAGCCAATAAGGAGTTTTCATCACTGCACTGTGATCTAAAATTCTAAGAACAAATAGTGAAAATATATATTAAACTGGCATATGTAATAATAAGAAAATGATCAATACTATTTCCAAAAAATTGAGAAAAAAAAACTAAAGAAATGTAGACAAAATATAGTCAACTCCACCTAGTTCTGGATGAGCATATCATTAAATAAATATGTTACATGTGTATTTTCTTATGCAAAGATATAATTTTGTTATCTGTTCCAGGTAGTATAAGAGACAAAAAGTTTCTAGTGTTTAAGAAGAACAAATTGTGATGGTTACTTTATTTTTTGCTGACCTTTTGAAACAAATTTATGTACAGATCTATGTGTGTACATATATAAAACATGTGTAATTTGGGAGTTGGGGGTAGTGCAGCAGGTTAAGCACACATGGCGCAAAGCGCAAGGACCGGCATAAGGATCCAGGTTCGAGTCCCGAGCTCCCCCTACCTGGAGGGGAGTCGCTTCACAGGCAGTGAAGCATATCTGTAGGTGTCTATCTTTCTCTTCCCATCTCTGTCTTCCCCTTCTCTCCCCATTTCTCTCTGTCCTATCCAACAATAATGACATCAATAATAACTACAACAATAAAACAACAAAAGGGAATCAATAAATAAATGTACAAAACATGTATAATTCTATATCTTATTTTGCCCATAATTGTGAGATACAGAAAGAAAAATGTTATTCACATGCACATTATTCAAACATAGGGCACCATCACATCTGAACCAAGAAGAGCAGCTTCCTACTTATATAATTAAATATTTGATATCCACTAGCATAGCTCATTGTTTAATTCAGTTAGGAACAAGTTTCTCATGTAGCTAGATACATTGACATTACCTGGCTAATATTAACAACATTAATATTAATAATTAATACCACAGAACTGTTTTTAGTTCTGATCATGATAATATTGATTGCTATATCCCAAAGAATTTATCCCCCTTTTCACAAAATACCTGCAACACACACTTTGTTTGGCCTTGGGAAGAGCAGGAGGAGTGAAATCAGTGAAGTGGGGGTACCTGTCTTCATGTTTCTTATAGAACAGCCATCTGAAAATGGCTGTAACCAGAATGTTTCTTTAATAATTATTAAGGAAAGATAAGTGTATACGTCTATAAAAAGATAAGCATAAGTTAATATATAACTAATAAAATATAATGAAAATTTACAGACTCTAAGTAATATTGAGAAAGGTTTGGATCATTTCTAACCTATTATATCTTTCATTGAATCACACATTCTTTTTCTTCAAGATTCATTTATGAGAAAGAGAAAGGATGAGAAGGGGAACCACAACACCACTCTGGCACATGTTATGTCAGGGATCAAACTCTGGGCATCATACTTAAAAACAGGCCCCTAAGCTGAATATGGGCCCCAGATCACATCAAATTGAAGAAGTTTACGGTCAACAATATTTATACCCCTTTCCTATATTAGGGAGCTACTCTCTTCCCTGATCCAGCTTTCTGGTCCTTATCCCAGCCATGACATCATCTCCCCAGACAATAACTTGGATCCACCTACATATCAGATTTCAGGCTCAGGCCAAAAACAACAACAACAACAAACATTAGTATAGCTACAGGCCCTTTGGGATATAACTAAAATATGCCTACTAGCTATCTACAAAATGGAGGACCCCCTAACACTTTATCTGCACTATTCCAGCCTTTAGGTCCATGACTGTTTAACAATTTGTTTGGCTTTGTATGTTAACTATTTTTTTAGCCACCAGGTTCCAGATTCCAGCAGGATGCGACCAGAGTTTCCTGGACAGACAACCCCACCAATGTGTCCTGGAGCTCTGCTTCCCCAGAGCCCTTTCCCACTAGGGAAAGAGAAAGACAGGCTGGGAGTTTGGATTGACCTGTCAATGCCCATCCATGTTTAGCGGGGAAGCAATTACAGAAGCCAGACCTTCAACCTTCTGCATCCCACAATGATCTTGGGTTCATACTCTCCGAGGGTTAAAGAATAGGAAAGCTATCAGGGGAGGGGATGGGATACGGATGTCTGGTGGTGGGAATTGCAAAGCTGTACCCCTCTTATCCTATGGTTGTGCCAGTGTTTCCTTTTTATAAATAAAAAATTAAAAAAAAACTTAACACTTTACCCACTATGCTCCTTTCTGGGCTGTGATTTTGGTGTTCTGCTAGGAATGTATGCACAATCTTACATACCTCCTTCAAAATATGCATGTAGAGTAATCATTTATATTTGCAAGTTGTAGAGATCAGAACATGAAGAGAGTTTTATTTCCCAAGAAATTTATTCCGTCTGCCTTGTTTTTCCCTACCTACAGAGACACTAATCCGACTAACAGTACCTAGTTATTCTTTTATGGTGAACTCAAAGCCTCCTTAAATATCTCCTGGTCTGCTTCAGTAAACAGTTCAATTCTTATTTATCTAAACAGACTTTGCAACTTGCTATCCTGCTTTTTCTTTAGGCTTTTTTTTTTTAACTATTTGCAGGAAAAGCTTAAAATTTTACTTTACCGTTGCTTATATTCTGTTTAAATATCTCTTTAAAGGAGCTTGCTTTTCTCCAATCTTTACCAAATGTTTCTGTCAGCTACTCATCACTTCAGAAAGTCTCCATTCCTTTCTCTTCTTTTTTTTATGGGCCTGCAGCATTAAAGCCATGCTTCCTCCCTGGGCTAAGGCTCCAGCCTCCATGGGGCAATAGCAGTAGAGACTCACTGTTGCATTTGGTGAGCCTTTTGCATTTGGTTGAGTCCTCTCCTCCCCTCCGTATTCTCTTTGTTGGCAAAACAGACTGGAGGTGGCACCTCAACCAGCAAACTGCCAGACTGTTAACCAGCTACCGGAAGTAGAAATGGGCTTTAGCCCTGACAATCTCTCCTTAGGCTCCTGGCTGTCATGAGCCACACGTGTTTGCACTTAATGGTGACTTGGTGGGTTCTCAAAGTAGTTCTGATCCTGTCTCGCTGTGGTCCCAGGTGATCTTTGATATTCCTAGTTGACTGGGGAGAGAGGACCCAGGCATTCTGCTGTTCATCATACTTAGTTAGTTGCATTGAGATCAGACAGTATACTTTGTGTGGCAAAAACCCTTTAAAGGTATCTGAAAATATTTTACGGTGCATGAAATGATGTATTTTTGGTAAGTATTCTGTGCATATTAGATAAAATTTGTATTTAAAGCAGAACTTGGACTGGACCTCTGTATTGCAGCAAAGTAAAAGACTTTGGGGTTGAGGGGAGGGTTCGGGTCCTGGAACATGATGGCAGAGGAGGGCCTAGTGGGGGTTAAATTGTTATGTGGAAAACTGAGATATGTTATGCATGTACAAACTATTGTATTTTACTATTGATTGTAAACCATTAATTCCCCAATAAAGAAATTTTTTAAAAAAGGAAAAGAAAAAAATGTATTTTATTGTCAATGGTTAGAATGCGTTCTAAATTGCCATCAGGTGGTGGTGTTCTACGGTAATATTAAATTTTCTCTCACCACAATAATTTTCTTCTCTACATATATTGTAAATATATAGCCCTTTCATTCTGCATCTAATTTGTTGATTTTTGTGAGGACTTTTGAGTGTGATTACAGAGTTAGCTACCATTCTTTACAATCTTGTCAGTTTTATCTCATGAATCTTGAAGTTTTGTTATCAAGTGCATAAATGTTCAGGGATGTTGTAGCTCTTAATAAATCGACGCATTTATCAATATTAAATGATACTACGTAGCACAGATTTTGAAGTTACCTACTATCGCTATCATAGTTTAACTTACCAAATCCTTGTCTATTGTTTCAGCTTATATTTTTCTCTATATGTGGGGTTTCTTAAAGGCAGCATATAAACATATCAGCCTTTCCCAGTTGAGTCACAATTATCTAATTACTGTAAACCATTAATTCCCCAATAATTCTGATTCTGATAGTGGATTGATTATATCTAATGTGATTTTTGTGTCAGTATTTTAATATGTGTTTTCTAACGCTGTTACCCTAGTCTCAGCTTTTAAGAGATGTGTATAAGAAATCAACTCATTGCATAACTTTAAAGTTTAACTTTCCCTATTCACATTTTACCCTTGTTTTATTTATTTATTACTGGGAAATATTACCTTTCACAGATTTCTGTTTAGAACCTAGTACTTAAGATCTGTTGTCATTTGATTAAATTTCTTTTTCATTGAATTAAGAATCTAATTGAGCCTTTTCAGTGGATAGATAGTAAAATGTTAGTTCAATAAAATAAACTGATTGCATAAATTGTATGTTTCTACCTCCCCATAGAAAATTGATTTGATTTTTCAATGATTGTTTAGAAGTTTATAACAAATCCTTGATACTACCATAAGCTAAGCACTGCTCCTCTTAAAAAAAAAATGTGTGTGGGGGGAGGCTTATAACACACTTTCCTATAGTCTTAATTGCTTTTGTAGATGCAGAATTCATTTTGTATAATTTTATTTCTCTCAGATGAAAATGATTTCATATTTCTTATGTAGCACCTATCCACTGGTGATTAATTTTACATCTCAAAATATCTTTATGCTCAAAATGTGAAAAACATTTACTCTGGAAACTAATTTAAAAAAATGGAAGAAATATTTCAAAGAATTAAAAGCATTCTAACTTCAACACTAAAAAGCAATCAAGTATAAGAAAACTGAAGAAAAAGATTGAACAAAATGTTGCTGCATAGTCTCTCTTATGTAGAGAACACTGTATATAGTTATACAAGTTACGCTTCTATATAAACCAAGATACTTTTTATTAATTTGCTTGATTAAACCCTAGTAATTTAGTGATAGCAGAGCATATTCAAATGAATAGGGAATGAGCATTTCCCATGATCCACCAGAATGAGGCAATAAACTTCACTTTTTTTCATGAAGAAAAGAATATATCATCACACATAAAAACCTGGGATAAAACACACAATATGAAGTTACTGCCTAATGAAATATTAAAATTACATCAGGAATACTGCTCTGGCATTAAAAATAAACAATAACATTTCTTTCTAGTTGTGGTTCACTTCAATTCTTTAAAAATTAATTATTATCTCCTTAAATATTTGATTAAATTGGATTTCAGTAGGCTAACTCTACTCATAAAGCACATGCTATCATGTATAAATTCTCATATCTCTTTCTGACATACTTGGCCATGTCATTTAGTTCTGTAATGTCCTCTTTGATTTTTTTTTCTTTCATAATTCTAAAAAATAAAGATGACTTGCAGTTTTCTCATTCTGAGTATAAATATACTACCTTGTTAAGAAGCTGTATTACAAAATGTAAGGTATGATAATAATATTTGATTCTGCTTTCTTGTATATTACCTGATTTTCTCACAGTCAGTTATAATTGAACTTAATGCACCATGTCCTCTTATCCCTGTGCAACTATTAGGCAAGGGCCATATAGCCCAGCTATCTAGACTGTATACAGTCAAATGCCAATTAAGCATTTGAGGCATCTCTGGCAGTACATAACTTTCAAATAAATTAAGCAATTTTATAATATTCAGTGTTCCTAGAGACGTAGTAAATTTTTGTACCTTTGGAGAAGTGTTCCATCTATGTAATCCTGCCATTGATGTATATGTTAAATTTACTGTGTCACGAGTTTTCCTTTCAGAGTACAGTCTATATGTTTTGTTGTTGTTGTTATGTTTTATTTGCTTATTTATTTTTACCAGAGCATTTCCCAGCTCTGGCTTATGGTGGTGCTGGGGACTGAACCTGCGACCTTTGGTGTCACAGGTAAGAAAGTCTTTTTGTGAAACCATTATGCTCTTTCCCCAGTTCTAGTATTGTCTGAAACTGATTTGTAGGGTTGTGCAAATGCAAGCACAGAAATGTTTTTATTGTTGTTTTTTTTAAACTTTCAAATTCTTTAGAAGTTATGTCTATTTGAAAAGCAAGTGGGACATCTTAATATGATGTAGTTAGATGAGTCTGAGAGGAAAAGCAAGGAGATAAATCACCTTATAGGGCCTGTGCCTTAACATATGTGTGACCTGTTTTGAGCACCACGATCTCTTGGATATTTCACAGTACCAGGGACACTATGAAGTCTCTCCTTCTTTCTCTATCTCCTTCTCAATAAACCCCTATGGAAAACAGTCTGGAAGTTCCTCGGAATACTAGAAATAGACCTACCTTATGGTCTGGCTGTTCTTCTCTGAAGCACTTATCTAAAGAACACATAAAGAGTGGTGGGGGTTGATAACGTAATGGTTATGCAAAAGAGTCTCTAATGCCTGAGCCTCTGAAGCCCCAAGTTCAATCCCTCACACCACCACAAACCAATAAGCCAGAGCTGATCAGTACTCTGGTAAAAAATAACAATAGTAATAATAATACAAAATCACTTATTATATCTATGTATATCTTTGTTCACAGCAGCACAATTTTTAATAGTCCAAACCTGAAAGCAACCAACAACAGATGAGTGGTTAGAAAATGTGAGATATATATATATATAATGAAGTGTGAATAAATTATAAGATACAGTGAAATTCCTTTTTTGTTATCTTAGGTAAAACTTGAAGAGACCTTGTTAAGTGAGAGAAGTTGGGAAGAGGATATTATAGATGGGAACTTAAGAAATAGGAAAGAGAAACATAGGCTGAAGCTGAACTGGGTTTAGTGTACTGCAGCCTTGCAGTGAATTGTGGTTGAGTTGAAGATGAAAAGACATACAGAGGGCATTGGGAACTCAGGTTATGATGGTGGAAAAGGACCCGGTTTGGTGGTGGAATGCAGACACTTATCATATCATATCATAGAGAAATAAGAAATTCCACTGTATCCATGTATCAACGTCTTTAAACCATTATTTCCTACAATAAAATAATCTAGGGGGAAAAAAAAACCCTATTGACACTGGCACAGTGAACTCACACATTCACGGTCCCTTGGATCTTAAAGGAAAGGACTAGTATATTAGCTTCAGGAATCAAGTTGTGATGATCCTTCTCATTTAGACAGAATATTATCTGGATCAGTTTCTCATACATCAAGGAGAAAACATTATGATCCAATGATAAATGATTTAGTTTTCTCCAAATTAAACTCGCCATGTCTCAATCATAATGCAACAATTCCACATACCCAGTTCTCCTTTCTAGTTCTTATTTGTAACCATTTACTTCCAACTTCAGCACTATGATTTTGCTATTTACTCAGTCTAGATATCTTAGACTTGCCCTTCCCCATTACACTTTCTATTCTCTACCATCTGTTACCTATCATAAAAAGATTTATAAGTGTTGCTCAAAGCTCAACTCCATTTTTGAAAATGACTATGAAAACCATTTTTTTCCCAAAGAGAAAGAGGGAAACATGTCACTTTCACTTAGATTTCTGGCCATAGATTGTATCAAACCACTTAAACTGGATTAATGAATAATCTCATCTCAAGAATATAAATAAATTTGATCTATAACTATAATACCGAGGTTGTTAAATGGGTAGGGGAAAGGGAGAGGAGATTCAAAAGGGAGAAGGGATTACAGTGGACTAAAGTAGAAGTAGGTGACAGGTGAAGGGTGAGGTATACTAATACACATTTTGAGGTGATAGAAAGTTGCGACTCTGAGCCAGCATAATAGCTCACATGGATGGTGGGCTTGTTTTTTTATATCTGTAAGCCAGGTTTAAGACCATTTCCCACCTTACTAATGGAAGCTTTTAGTGCTATGGTGTCTTTTTCTCCACCTTTGTAGCCCCTTCCTTCTTTCTCCCTTTCTTCCCTCCCCCTTTCTATCCTCCCTCCAGGGTTATCGCTGTGCCTACACTACGAATCCACTGTTCTTGGAAGCCATTTTTTTCCCATTTTATTGCTGTTGTTGTTATTACTGTTGTTGTTGGATAGGACAGAGAGAAATCGAGAGAGAAAGGGAAGACAGAGATGGGGAGAGAAAGATAGACACCTGCAGACTGCTTTACCACTTATGAAGCAGCCTTCCTGTAGGTGGGGAAGAGGGGCAGGAACCTGAAGGAATCCTCACACCAGTACTTGCTCTTGTGCCATGAACACTTAAATCAATGTGCTACCAGCGGGTCCCCATCCTCTCTCTTTCAATATGAAAAAAAAAAATTGATTTAGAGAGCAGTAAAGCCCCAGTGATGACAATGACAACAACAAAAATTTAAAGTAGAAATAAAAGGGTAGCCATGACAGAGACAACACAGCCTTGCAAAACAGTATTTTTACAGTAAATTTTTTAAAAAGCAAAATAGCACATGTGTATGTCTTATCAGTACCTGTGGTTATTTTCAGCAAGGAGATGATATGATTTTTCCAGGTTCTTAAAAGAAAACTGAGGCAGAGAAAATTAGCCTTATAGAAAGCAAGGGGTATTGGTTTGTCAGAAAAGTCTTATTATATTTTCTATGCAAAAATGCATTATGACTTTTTTCTTTTTTTTAAATTTTCTTTTGTTGCCCTTGCTGTTTTTTTTTTTTTTTAATCATTGTTGTGGTTATTATTGTCGTTACTGTTGGATAGGACAGAGAGAAATGGAGAGAGGAGGGGAAGACAGAGAAGGGGAGAGAAAGATAGACACCTGCAGACCTACTGCACTGCCTGTAAGTGACTCCCCTGCAGGTGGGGAGCCGGGGGCTCGAACTGGGATTCTTATGCCGGTCCCTGCGCTTTGTGCCATGTGCACTTAACCTGCTGTGCTACCTGCTACCGCCTGACTCCCACATTATGACTTTTCTGACAACCCAATACATATAGCCCACCCAAAATGATGTAGTGCCAGAATGAAAGGTCACTTTCAATTCCTAGTTTTCCACTTCATAGTTTCATTATCCACTGAAGCTCAGATAACACTTTTGATGAATTCCTAAGAATGCTGTTGTCCTTCTGTTAAGTTAAGTTCCAACTTTTTCAATTTAGTTATCTGTTGTTAAAAATTCAGAGGCTCTTGCTGGCCGGGCTAGCCTCACGGGCGGGTAACAGAGACGCGGAGACAATGGCTGGGCAGGGAAGCTGTATTTCTTTATTCAGGAGCAACGATTCATAAACTAAGACAAACTAATCACAAAACAGAACTCTGCTGTTTCTTTGCGGCGGCGCAAGCACTCTCTGTAACTCTGGAACTCTCCAACACTGTAACTCAGGAACTCTGAAACCCTCTCCCCGGGTTCCCAGGGGGGCCCAAGCGGGCCTGCGAAACTAACTGGACTGATCCAATTCTCTTGGGGGGGGGGAGAACTAGAACAACCCAATGTAAAGCATACAACAATTCCCCCTTTTCTTTTTAACTAAATGACTATAGTATCAAGGGTGTGGGGTGAACAGAAACCTCTATCATACAGGCATTTTTAAAAAAGAAACTGGCACAAACATGGAGAAACATGCAAGCAAGTAACAAGAACCAGTGTGCTGCCAAGGGAAGGCCTGAGGGGGCCATTTTTGCCTCTGTGGGCAAAACTTTATCAGCTTAAAAAAAAAAACATTTCTTGCCTCTGGGGGGCGTACTTGCCTCGACGGGCATTTGCATGGGGGCAGGGAACGGCCTAGAGTCCCAAAGGCAGCTGGCTGCAATTTACTTACTATGAAACAAAACTTGTTATTAGCATATTTCTAATAGAGAAGGAA
Organism: Erinaceus europaeus; assembly: GCF_950295315.1. Taxonomy (NCBI): domain Eukaryota; kingdom Metazoa; phylum Chordata; class Mammalia; order Eulipotyphla; family Erinaceidae; genus Erinaceus; species Erinaceus europaeus. The sequence goes on along the minus strand of NC_080179.1, from coordinate 64,462,077 downwards.
TTTGAGACTTTTACATATCAACAACGTCTTTTAACCTTTTGTTACACCCATTCAAGATGGAGTCACACCCTAGTTGTGCAGGAAAGGAAACCTCAGGCATGAAAATAATTAACATAGCCATTGTGCAATCTACCATTTCTAATAGAGAAGGTAATGAAGAGTTTTACATATCAACAAGTCTATTTAACCTTTTGTTTAGACCAACTTAGTTAAAATATATTGCTTGTTAACTAATTTTTACCTCAGACTTTAAATGTAAGTTAATTTTATCTTTATGAGAATCACGTTGAAAACCTTTTTCAATTAACTTTGTCTAGTAAGAATTTAGCCTTAAAGTTACTGTTTACCAAACTTTAAACATACACATAAACATGGTCATTAATACACAAGGAGAGAAACCTTTGTTACGAAGACATGTCATTTTAAACACGAATTTAAATCTGTACTGTCTTAGTTGTTGGGGGTGCGTGTTGTCCAGTGGTGGTCTCTTGGGCAGCTTCACTTCTAGGAATTGCAGGTTGCAATCTCTGCACAAATCTCTGCGTACTCCAGATTGTCTGCCTTCAGACTGGACTGGCAGCTGGAGATCTCGTGTGCCCAGTTTTGGCAGGGAGCCCGGGGGTCCGGGAGGTCCAGGATCGTTCCAGAATTTATAGCAAGAGGGCAGGCGGGCCAGCTTTGTAGAAGGCGTGGGCCTAGGTGCCCGTGGGTGGCAGCCATGATAGGCCGCCGCGGCCCTGCCCCATGGCCCTGTCATGTCTGCTGCCCTACTCGCAGTGGCCGAGCAGCGTGGAGGGATCACGCGTCCAGTGCCCTGTGCCACGCGGTGGAGAGCCGGCTCCTGTGGGCTGGCCTGCGTGCTGGCATCGGGCTCCTGCGTGGTGGCATTGGGCTCCTGCAGGCTGCGGGGCTGCGGGGCTGTGGGTGCGGTGCGCGGGGTTATCTGGGCACAGCCGGCTGGCTGGCTGTTTAACCAGGTGGAAACAGCAGCTCCGCACCTCGCCTTCCGCCCGCTGGCTCTTCCCGCTGGCTGTTCTGAGTTCGCCCGAGCGAGTGGAAACCACAGAGTGGTCCAGAGATAAATGTTCCAGAAACAGCAAAACAGTCTCGTGAAGAAAGAGCAGAGGCCTTTGGAGATCTCTTCACAAGCAGAAGAGAAGGCCATAGTGCATAGGTAGCCAAATTGTCTTTACTTATCTGAGAGATGCGCAGGTCAGGTCCACGTGGGCGCCATTTGTTGTTTAAAATTCGGAGGCTCTTGCTGGCCGGGCTAGCTTCACGGGCGGGTAACAGAGACGCGGAGACAACGGCTGGGCAGGGAAGCTGTATTTCTTTATTCAGGAGCAACGATTCATAAACTAAGACAAACTAATCACCAAACAGAACTCTGCTGTCTCTTTGCAGTGGCACAAGCACTCTCTGTAACTTCGGAACTCTCCAACACTGTAACTCAGGAACTCTGAAACCCTCTCCCCGGGTTCCCAGGGGCGGGGCCAAGCGGGCCTGCGAAACTAACTGGACTGATCCAATTCTCTTGGGGGGGGAGAACTAGAACAACCCAATGTAAAGCATACAACAGTTATCTCATGTCTGCAAAATTCTATTATTTGCAATTTAAGGTATTTGTAATCTCTCCATATTATTCTTACCTGTACTTTCCTTTCTACATCTGTTGCTACCTTCACATTTCTAAACATCATTATTATTCAATAAGTATTCATTCATCCACAGTTTAGAGGTATCCACACTAGTTGCTAAACCTTCTTAATCAAGGATAAATAAAGATACTGAGGTTAGGGGTCCATGTGGTAGCATAAAGGGTTAAGCACACATGGCGCTAATTTCACGACCAGCGTAAGGATCCCCACCTGCAAGGGGGGGATCACTTATGAAGCGGTGAAGCAGGTCTGCAGGTATCTATCCTTCCCTCCTCCTCTCTGTCTTCCTCTCCTCTCTCGATTTCTCTCTGACCTGTCCAGCAACAAGGGCAACAAAATGGGGGAGAGAAAAATGGCCTCCAAGAAGCAGTGGATTCATAGTGCAGGTACCCCATTGATAATCCTATGCAAAAAGTAAAAAAGACATTGAAGTTAAATGCAATCACTATCTATCTAAATTAATTGCTTAGCCAGGAAAGAAATATCAATCTGCTAATTTTATTAAATGCTATATACTTACCTTTGAGTTCCTGGTTATTAAATAATTTGTTCTGCTTTACATATTAATGCTTTTGAGACATCAAGTTACAGATGCTACCATGGTGCCAACCTGACTTCCCTGGGCAGATGACATCACCAATGTGTCCTGGAACCCCACTTCCCCAGAGCACTGCCCCCAAAAGGAAGGTAGGAACTGGCTGGGAGTATGGATTGACTTGCCAATGCCCATGTCTACTGGAGAAGCAATACCTTCTGCATCCCATAAAAAACTTTGGTCCATACTTCCAGAGGGATAAAGAATAGAGAAACTTTCAATAGAGGGGATGAGATACGGAACTCTGGAGGTTGGAACTGTATGAAATTGTACCCTTCTTATCCCACAATCTTGTTCTTCTTCTAGCGTTTGCCCTTCTTCCATAGCCAGTCAACAGCGTCAGGTTGAAAGCTGTCAGGAGCTGCTTGTTGCTGGCTTTGAAAGTGACTGGGATCCATGTGGATTCAATCGGCTAGGAAGGATCGTCAGTTTCCCCAATGAATGGGTACTCATGGGATGCACCACGAGAAGGTCGATCCAATCAGTATTAAATCACCAATAAAAAAGAAAATCCTAAGGAAATAAATTGTCATGTAATAATGAATGGACACAAGTTATCAATGCAAAACATAGTATTTATGAGTGTTTATGTAAAGAATGTGAGTATAGAATATGAATCCATTGGGAGTCGGGCAGTAGCTCAGCGGGTTAAGCACAGGTGGCGCAAAGCACAAGGACAGGCATAAGGATCCTGGTTCAACCTCCACTCCACCCCCAGCTCCCTACCTGCAAGGGAGTCGCTTCACAAGCAGTGATAGTAAAAACCACAACAACAATAAAAAGGGGGCAACAAAAGGGAAAATAAATTAATAACAAATAATATGAATCAGTTATGGCTTCCATGTAGAAATTACACTTCAGCTGACAGCCTGAAGCAAAAACAAAACAACAACAACAATAAAACGCCATGGATTCGAGAAGGGAAAGAGCTTTGGATAAGAAAGAGACATAAGCATACAAAAGTCTCCAAGTAACAGAGAAAACTAAGTGATATGGAAACTATGGGGAGACAAATAGGGTTAGAACCAATGAATAAGTAGGAGCTGATGTAAGATATTTCAGGAGAGATGTCGAGAATACATATTTCAAGTCATTGGGGAAATTTGGACTTTATCCTTAGAGTAATTGAATGCAACAGAAGAAATTATATACAATGACTCGGTGTCATAGAGTCAGTTTCACATATTGAAACTATTATTACAATTTCTGTGTTGGAATGGGATTGGTGAGGAGTTGGACTAAGTATAGTGGAAAGTTGAGTTCACGGCTATAATGTAGTAATGCTAGTTTTGACTTATGGAAATGGGGAACTATGTGAAAGGCCAATTAATAGTGCTTAGTGATAACTGGCATGTAAGAATAGAGGAGAAAACGAACATTCCAGATCACTCAGATCTATAACTAAGGCAACTAAATTGAGGCAGGTAACTCTCCCTGAGATATTCCAGACTTACAGGATGGAAAAGAGATGGGTAAAAGGACACATGTCCCTTTGACATGTATCTAACTGAACTTAAAGGTAAGAATGGGAGCATTTAGGAGTGGAAAGAAATACTGAATATGAAGTACTTTTTCATTTTGTGTTAGCAACTAGATGGGCATCTCACAGGCAAGATGTATCTGGAGAGAAATTAGCAAATATTGGTATATAGAAATAGTCATTCCAACTGCAAGAAGGAATGTAATTGTTATGGAGGTAAATAACAAGTGAAAATGGACATTGTAAACTTGATGAAGAAGAATTCTAAAATCCTCTAACTGGGTAGATGAGACAGGAATGAGTCTGAAAAGCATAGCACACTCTGATAATCGTTCAGAGAGCAATTGAGTTATTAAATAAAAACAAGATATTTCCTGAGGCAGAGTTTCCAAGATAGAAACACACTGAAATCATCTGCACTGAACTGAATAATATTGACATTACTGTTGACATTGCTGGGAGCGGTTCAGGAAGGACAGACTAAGTTGGTTGAGGTGACAGGGAGTCTGAGTTGCAAAAAGGAGATTGTGGTTTTTCCTTAAAAAAAAAAAATCTGTGAAAGAGGGGTCTTGTGTTGTGGAGATTAGAGGAAAATGGACCTATCTCTCTCCTCTAATAGGATATACAACTGAATGTCACCATTTTATTTTAATTAATTTATTTTAATAGGAGAGAGAGACAGAGACAGTAGAGAGAGAGAGAAAGAGAGGAGAGAGAGAGATGCCTGAAGCACTGTTTCACTGCTCCTCAAGCTTACTCTCTGAAAGTAGAGACCAGAGTCTTGGACCTAGATTATTGTTGCCTACAATATGTGCTCTAAAATGTGCCATTGACTGATCCCTAACAGTTTGAATAAACTGAGAACATGACATTTGAATACAGTACTTTTGATTAAACTTGTTGAATGTGGCCATTAGACCATTGTTAATTAGACTTTTTTTTTTTTTCATGTAAGGCACCAGAGAGCTTAACCCCATGACTTCTAAAAAGCCATGTCCCTGGGTATCATTCTGCTTTCAGTTTGTTCCCCTATATAACTGAATTGCTCTTAGAGCATTCATTACTCATGCTGTTTCATACCTTAACCTATGGTGGAACTCTGGAGTAAAGTAACCTTAGTTCTATAAATACTTAACATACTGTCATAATAAATACTCAGACCAATTTTGCCATTTTAATTGCCTAGTTTTATAGGCAAAAGCACATTATTAATTTTTTCGAGTCACCTGGAATGTTTTCTCAGACATAAGGTGGTGTAGTGTTAGGAATCCACAAAATTTCAAGCATCTAGTGTTAGAGGATATATCAAAAGTGTCTGTCTCCCTTTCTTAACGATATACATAAAAGATACATATAACTGACAACTGATTATATTGGACAAGGGATCAGTTGAAGTGTATAAAATAATGCCTAACTAAGGATACACATGTGTGAAATGACTGAAAAAACTAAAAACCAGGTAAGAAATATGAGTGCTGTTTAGGACAAAAATCTAACTGAGGTCTCAGTCCCTGACTTTTCTGAAACTTCTCTGAAGGTACCCAAGTCTCATAGTAACTTAATTGCTATGCACATTTGCTGCCCAACTTACTCTTGTTTTATTTATTTTACCTTCCTATTGTTTTATTTTTTTTATACATTTGTATTTATTTTATGCTTTTATCTGATAAGGTAGAAACAAATTGAGAGGGAACGGGGAGATAAATAGGGAGAGAGAGAGAAAGAGAGAGAGAGAGGTAGTGCTGTTTCATCACTTAAGAAGAAGTTTTTCTTTTGCAGCTGAGGACTGGGGTTTTGAACCTGGGTCCTTAAACAAGGTAACGTGCACTTAGCTGGGTGCACCTTAGTCCCTCATTGTTTTATATATGTGCATATTTTCCTCCCTCAGCAGTTTGAACTTAACCTGTTTCTGTTTCCTCATGTATTCTGATGGCGGTCCAGTCAGAGCCCTTTCAAAGTCATTATTAAAATATTTTCACTTCAAGTGTCAATGAACATTACCATCACTCTTTTTGTAATGTGTGCTTTCAACCAGGTGTGCCACCAACTGGCCCCATACCATCAACACTTTTGCATGTGGTGGTTCAGATACCAGAAGCAAAGAATTTAACTAGTTCAGTTAATTGTTTAAAGTCACATCACAGCCTAAGATTTCTACCAATGTGGGGATTCTATTACGCATAAGACAAAATCACTCTCACCAGAGAAGATGACTGGGGAAAACTTCAGAGTCTACGTACTTGCACAGTAAGACTAATATAGTTAAAATGCTCAATAAATCCGTGCTGATATATAAAGTACCATAGACTAGTGGTCCACATGCAATTTTTTCTGGTTTGTCAGAATCATTTGTTGCTACTTTAGGAACACATCCTAAAACTTTGGTATAAACATTATAAAAATCAAAATATCTACACTTTTCAGATAAATAATATGATTTACTTACATATTTATAATTTATTTATGTTGCCAGAAATCTTGCATGCACGGTTTCACCACTCCTGAGTTGATTTTGCCATTCTTCTCATTTCACAGACAGAAAGGCAGACAGGAATGAGGATTGTAGAGAAGGTGGTCTTGGTTAGCAGGATGGTGGGGTAGGGAGGGTGCTGAACTGGTATCCTGGTGCATGATAGTGAAAAAGAACCTGATTTGGGGGTGAGAGTCTTCTGCAGATAACTATCACAGAGAACTGATAATTTGTACCCACCGGTCAACAACAGTACTATACGTCATTATCCTCCAAATAAATTTGACAAAACAAACCAAAAAGATGTTCTAGAATGGCAAAAATAACTGAAGAGAACATGCTATGACAAATTAAACTAGAACTTTAATGGTATGATTTTAGTCCAGGGATAGGAAGCCACTCCCAATGAAAGGAGAATGATAGTACCATAAAATAATAAGTTAAGAAAACAGTTATTTTTATTGTGTTTTTGTAATGAACAATTTTTTAACAGAGACTGAATAGCAAAAAAAGAATGCTTGATGCCCACATTGTAATAGAAACTGCTACAAAATATAGAAGTGGAATGCGAAAGATCAGAACCACTACCAGGTTTGTTATTACTGGACGTGAGTATTTGACTTTGCTGTTTGCGGTCTGTCAGTTACAGAAAAAGTTATTTAATTATTGGTTGTTTTCTCTATAAAATGGTAATATTTGTTCCTTCCCTTTCTAGTTGTTATGCAGATCACATGAAAGAATGTCTTTCAAGTTGATTTTGACAACTGTTAGTTAACATTGAATGAATTAATAAGGACATTTTTGATGACTACAACTTAAAGGAGTTTAAAAAGTGTTGTTGCAGTTTGCTTAATGATTATTCATAACGAAAGAAATTACTGCAACTCCTGACAGTGTCTCTTAGAGTATATGATTCTTTTATTTTATATAACATAAGCTAAAAGGCATGACTTCACTAGCTTTTTTTTCTTGTATTTAACTGTCATATACCATATTTTCATGCTATATTTGAAGTCATAATTTGTGTGTAATAAGAACATATTTATACAATTGTGTTTAAATGATGCAGCGGGATCAATTTTCATTTGTTTTCTTTTCTAGAAAACTTGTTTACCTCTTAATCGACTTTTTCTTTAGACACTCCAGAAGAAACAACTATTATATACCTGTTCTTAGCAATGACATTATCCTAACACCACAAGCCCTTTCTATAATTTTAATAATAACATTTTTATTATACATTAAATAAAAATTAATAGAAATTGTGGCTTTTTAAAAGAATATTTTAATAAAATATAGCTTGTAGTATTTCTTTATGCCAAATAACTGATGATGTTTTCCTGGGGTATAGAAGAGATTAGGGAGTTTTGAGTTAAGAGCAGAGTGCCCTTCACACAACTTTGTATTCTCTAAACTAGTCACTTACCACTTGTAATATTCAGCCACTTCCACAACGTGCTTTGACAAATCTCACCACAAAACCACAACACTTCCAATTGCCGTACAGAAGTTCAGCTTGAAAAGGTTTTTTTAGTGTTGAGTTTGTTTTCAGTCAGTGATAGAAGTGAAGCCTGTCATAGCCTCTGTAGACTTAGCTCTTGAGTTACATTAGAACCCCCCCAAAAGGGATGGGGTGAAGAGCAAATGTGGAAGATGTGTATAGAAATCACTAAGTGGGGTTCGGGCGGTGGCACAGTGGGTTAAGCGCATGTGGCGCAAAGCTCAAGGACCGGCATAAGAATCCCGGTTCGAGCCCCCTGCTCCCCAACTGCAGGGGAATCGCTTCACAGGTAGTGAAGCAGGTCTGCAGGTGTCTATCTTTCTCTCCTCCTCTCTGTCTTCCCCTCCTCTCTCAATTTCTCTCTGTCCAATCTAACAACGAACAACATCAAGAATGGCAATAATAATAACCACAGAGAGGCTACAACAACAAGGGCAACAAAAGGGGGAAAAAATGGCCTCCAGGAGCGGTGGATTCATGGTGCAGACACCGAGCCCAGCAATAAACCTGGAGGAAAAAAAAAAAAAAGAAAGAAAAAGAAATCACTAAGTGCTGGAAGATAGGGCAGTTAGTATGGCATCTCACTGAAACAAGATCAACTCTCCTTGGACTATGTAGGCAACACCTTACATGGTCTCTATTCCAAGGATAGGTTGAGGAGGAAATATTATTTGCTAAGCATTAATAGTGCTAAAAATTTTAAGGGTAAGTATGTCTTAAGATGATTAGTTTAGAATTAAGAGTAGAATCATGATAACTGCTAAACTCTGGGAAAGAGGTAATAGAAAGCTTCTGTCACTGCTTGAAAGAATTTTGAACTTTGAAGAAGTAATGAAGAGGGGCTGGGTGGTGGTGCACCTGGTTGAGTGCACATGTTACAATGCTCAAGGACCCAGGTTTGAGTCCCCGGGGAAAACTTCACAAGTGGTGAAGCAGTGCTGCAGGTGTCTCTGTCTCTCTTCCTCTCTATCCCACACTTCCCTCTTGATTTAAGGCTGTCTCTGTCCAATAAATAAATAAATATAATATAACATTTCTTTTAAAAAAAGAAATAATGAGGAGTCCAAAGCAAAATTTGATTTTACAGGAATGAGGATACGGGAAGATAGTTGGAAATCAGTAGAATATAATCGTAAAGAGAATGCTTTCCTCTTGTGGGAGAGTGGTATCAGTTGATGGTTGAGTTCCATTGACAACCTATCTTAGATTCCCCGTAGATGCCACTAACATTTTTCAAGCTAAAAACTAGTCTAACTTCAATTTCTATAAGAGAGGAGGAGAGAGAGAGAAAGAAAGAAAGAGAGAAAGAAACAAACATCATGTTGCTATGTGTGCTGCCTGGGAGTGAACTCAGGACCTCATACTTGAGAGTCCAGAACTTTATCCACTGCACCACCTCCTAGACCACAGCATTTCCCTCTTTTATCCAACTGTTTTTTTCCTCTATTTATAGCTCATTATATTGCAAGTAAGGTATTCTTTGAGTATGTATTATATTCACATTATACTTGTTTAACATGCTCAGTACAAGGTAAATGCTTTTCACAGTCTCAAATAAAAATAGTAGGTGAATAAAGAATTATGGGATTTGATTGTCTTCACTAAATTACATGTGTAATGAGATAGGAAATCATATTTAAAAATACATTTAAAAAGAGTTGCGTGGGCCTGGGTAGATAGCATAATGGTTATGCAAAGAGACTCTCATGCCTGAGGCTCCAAAACCTGAGTCCCATGTTCAATCCCCCACACCACCATAAGCCAGAGCTGAGCAGTGCTTTGGTAAAAAGAAAAAAAAAAAAAAAAAAAAAAGAGTTGCCTTATTTCTTCGTTGATGAAAACTGCATGTAATTTTTAATATTTGAACATGGATTCTGAAATCAAATTTTCATTCCATCATTTCCTGTGTGACACTGGGAAAACCATTTAAACTTCTCTGTGCCTCAGCCCATCAAGACTCATGTGACAACAATGAAATCACATCTTTTATGGTGGAAGTTTGAACAGAATTAATTATATTAATTAAATACTTAAAGTGTCTAAGATTTATATGAATGTTTGCTGTTTTTAAATATAATAACCATACACAAAATTTAAGTTCAAATAAGGTATGCTCAATATCATAACCAGGTAACATGATAGACTTGTGATTATAAGTATTTTAAATTTTCATAGACTCAGAAAAAAAACCCTCAATATTAATTGTGTGTTCTTATGCATGTATGCCCACATATCTGCAGGCATATGGAAGTGTATCCCTACTTTTGCTCATTCGTTAGTATAGCAACCTTTACTGTTCACTGCCACTCTATTTTTGCATGGTTAAAGGTACTTCAGTTACAGTAATTTCAACGTGGATGTATTTGAAACACAGAAGAGGCAAATAGAGTCAGAGAAAGAGAGAGGGAGAGGGAGAGGGAGGAGAGGGAGAGACATAGAGAGAGGGAGAGAGATAGAGAGAGACATAGGGAGAGACATAGAGAGAGAAAGTATGTTTTTTCAAAATCTGCCATGTTTAAGAGCAATTTAGTATATACCTTGTAATTTTCATGCAGTTAGCTCTTCTCCTAAAGCATTCTTGGACTCCTAGTGTGCCATGCCTAGAACCAACAACATTTTTAACTCACTTAAAGTAGATCCATTCCATTGATTATTTAATGTGTGTGTGGACTGTAGCTCTTTCAAATCAGGGCTAGACTATTGGGTTTAATTACAGAAATAAAAACATCAACTTTGTCCAACTCTCAAGTGATTTACCACCAAGGAAAGCACTATTTCTAGGGATATTTTTCTTGGTTTTAATAAGCAATGTTTTATTGTTTTTTTATGTCAAGTATTTACTTATTCCTTACATACAAAGCTTAGTGAGTTTCAGATATCCAATTTGAATTGTTTTTGCAAAATGGTACACACTACCAAATGTCTAGTTACCATTTTTCACCATCTAATCTATCAGATATATCTAGTCATTTCGTAGGTAACATTCTATTATTGAGGGTGTGATTGTTTAATATTCCTTTGCATTGTTTCTTGAAATTGCAATGCAATTTATATCATAAGATATTTGTCTTTTTCCTTCTGACTTTCTTAGCATAATTTCCTTAAAGTGCATTTATGTTGTCCCAAATAATAATGTTTCTTTTCATAGCTGAGTAGTATTCCACTGTGTATAGTTACAGAAATAATACATTTATCTGCTTATGGGCACTTAAGTTGCTTCCATATCTTATCCATTATGAATAGTGCTGCTGCAAGGAACATGAATACATAAATCTTTTCAAAGTAATGTCTTCACACACTTTGGATGAATATTTAGAAATAGAAATGATACATAATATGGTAATTTGATTTTTAATCTTCTGAGAAACTGCCATATTATTTTCTTAGTGGCTATGCAGATACATATTTCTACCAAAATTCAAAACAGTTGACTTTTTGTTATGTCCTTGTCAACATATGTTGTTACTTGCTCTTCTGGAAAATAGCTATTCTAATGGGTGTGAAGTCAAAATTCATTGTGGTTTTGATTTGCATTTCCTTAATGATAAACCACAATTTATTTTCATCTGTCTGTTGGCCATATGTGTGGTCATTTAGGAAAATACTTATTTTGATCCTCTTCCCAGTTTTTAAAACTAGGTTGTATGTTTTTTTTGTTGGGTTTTATATATAGTTTGCATTTTAATGAAGCATATAGTTAGATGTATTATTAAATGTATAACTTGCAAATATTTTTTCCTATTGAGTAGATGTTCTTCCTGTTCTAATGGCAGTTTATTATTATGCCATGCAAATAAATCAAATTTGACGTGTCTGTTTGTTTATAATTTATTTTCATTTGCTCAAAATTCATTGAGGCCAATACCAAAGTTTCATCTGTGATTTCTTTTGTGTATTTTATAGTTTCAGAACCAATGTTCAAGTCATCAGTTCATTTTAAATTTTTTTTCTTGGTCTAAGGTAGTGTACTGGATTTAATTCTTTTCATATGAATATCCAATTTTCCCAATACCATTTATTAAAATGATGTTCCTGTATTGTATGATCATGGCATCTTTTTGATAAGTTAGTTGTTCAAATGTTGTTGATTTATTTTTGTGATCTTAATCCTGCCACATTCACCTGTGTACCTTTTTTTAGTCCAGTACTATACTGGTTTGGTTATTATGACTTTATACTAGAGTCTGAATCAGGAAGTACAATGATACCATCACTTGCTTTTCTTTTTCCTCTTGAGTATTTTGGCTACTTGAAGTTCTTTTGTTGTTTGATAAAAATCTAATAATATTTTGTTCTATTTTAGTGAAAAGTGTCACTGGAATCTCCGTAGAGATTGTAATGAATGTGAAAATGAACTCTTTCCTATTCCTTGTGTCATTTTTAATTCCTTTAGAAAGAGTCTTAAAGTTTTCAATGTAGAGATCATTCAGTTCCTGGGTTAACTTTATTGCCAGATATTTTATTCTTATTGGTGTAGTTGGTCCTATTCATGTCTCTATTTTTCTAGCTCATTGCTTGTATATAGAAATGAAACAGATTTTTTATATTTATTATGTAGGTGGCAGATTTATTCTAAATTTCACCTCAAATAATTTTTGTACTGATTTTCAGCTTTTCTTTGGATAATAACACATATCTACATTTACTGCTTCCTTTCCATTTTTGGACAAATTTTATTTCTTTTTCTTTTTTCTTTTTAGGCATAAAAAGGAAATGTTGACCAAACCTTAGGATAAGAAGGGTACAGCTCCACACAATTCCCACCACCAGAACTCCATCCGTATCCCATCCCCTCCCCTGATATCTTTCCTATTATTTTATTTCTTTTTCTTATCTAACTGCTCTGGTCAGAACTTAGAGTGTTATTTTAAATAGTAATGATGACAGTAGACACACTTGTCGTTTTTGTGATCTTAAAGAAAAAAAATTCAGCTTTTCACCCACTTATAATGAAGGTTGGTTAGTTTGTCATATATGACAAACTAACTATACTATATTTATGTACAAATATACATATATTTATTAAATGACTATACTATATTTATGTATAATTCCTTCTATAAACAGTTTTTATCAAAATGGATACTAAATCAAATGTATGTTCTAAATCTATTACAATAATCATCTTATTTCTAGCCTTCATTTTGTTGATACAATTTATGTGGAATGAATCATGATATCCCTGAATTAAATTCCACTTAATTATATTGTATGATCTTTTTAATTTATTTTGGAATTAAAGTCACTAATATTTTATTGAGAATTTTGCATTTATTTTTATAAGATATGTTAACCTGTAATATTGTTTATTTATCGTATCCTTATTTAATTCTGATATCATAAAAAATAGCTGAAAAGCATACCATCCTTTTTTGTATAGGCTGGGCATTATATCTTGTTTGACTATTCAGTAGAATTTATCAGTGAAGTCAATTAGTCCTGGAATTTTGCTTTTGTGGCAAGCTTTTACTTACTATTTCAGTTTCGTTGTGTAGTTTAGACATGTTTTCTATTTCTTCATGATTCATTCTTGGGAAGTTATTTTGTTAAAGGAATACCATCATTTCTTCTAGTTTTTCCAGTTTCTGATGCTCACATTACAGTCTGTGACCATTTGATTTTATGAGATATCATTGTAATGTTTCCTAATTCTGGTTTATTTTAATTTTTTTCTAGTTTAGCCAAAGACCTGTAAATTTTGTTATTAAAAACAGATGCATTTTTAGATTTTTTTTGTTATATTTTGACTTATATTTTGTTTATTCTTACTCTGATAGCTACTGATTCATTTCTGATACCCATTATGGGTATTAGTTTTTGTTTTCTAATTCCTTTACATATAATGTTAGTTTTTTTTCAAAGCATTTATTTATTTATTCCCTTTTGTTGCCCTTGTTGTTTTTATTGTTGTAGTTATTATTGTTGTTATTGATGTCATTGTTGTTGGAAAAGACAGAACGAAATGGAGAGAGGTGGGGAAGACAGAGAGGGGGAGAGAAAGACACCTACATACCTGTTTCACCGCTTGTGAAGTGACTCCCCTGCAGGTGGGGAGCTGGGGCCTGGAACTGGGATCCTTACGATGCTCCTTGCGCTTTGTGCCACGTGCACTTAACCCACTGTGCTACCACCCTACACCCATAATGTTAGTTTTTTCTTTTTTTATTTGACACATTTCTTATCTTTATGAGAAAAGTCAGAATTATTATAAAATGTCTTCTTAGTACTGCTTTTGGAGGCTCCCAAAGATTTTTTTATGTAGTATTTTCATTTTTGTTAGTATCCAGATATATATTGCATTTTTCCATTCATGTCTTTGATGATCTGTAGTTGTACAGTAGTATGTTGTTTACCATTCATGCTTTTCCAGTGTTTCCAGATCTCTTCTTGTTGTTATTTAACTTTATACCATTGCTGTCTAAAAATATTTAGCATCATATTGATTTTCCTGCGTATATTGAAATTGTTTTGTGTCTCAACGTCTGATTTATTCTTAGGCATATTCCATGTGTACTTGAAAAGAACACATATTTTGCTGTATGGTGAGTTCAGTTTATATCTAGTAGGTCCATTGGGTATAGTGTGTCATTTAAAGACCAATGTTCCCACATTGATTTTCTGTCTGGAAGTTCTATCCATTGATATGAGTGGCGAGTTACAGTTTGCTATTACTGCTGCATTGCTGTCACTATTTCTTTACAAATACATTAATATTCGTTTTATTCTTTTATGTTAAGTACATATGTACCTTCTCTTGCTTTCTCTAGGGACAGAAAAGTAAGACTTCCTTCTTGGCATGGCCCCATTTTATTTTTCAAAATTTATTGGAAAGGCCAAGGAAGTGGTATAAAACATTGAAATCACAAGCATGAAGAATTAAGTTTGATCCCATGCAGGTACCAGAAGTTTTATGTCCTTCTCAATTTTTCAAACTTATTAAAGGAAAGTTTATTATTATTATTGGATAGAGAGAGAGAGATATTGAGAGGGAACAAAGAGAAAGAGAAGGAGAGACACACTTGTAGCACTGCTTCACTACTTATGAAACATACCCCTACAGGTATAAAATGAGGGCTTGAACCTGAAAGGAATGGCCTTATATTTTATCTTCGGGAGGTCTCTGGGGAGCCCATCACACCCTAACTTGTTTGGGGGAGGCTTTTGATTCTTGTTTCAGTTATCTTACTCAGATTACTCTGTTCAGATAATGTATTTTTCCTAATCCATTTTTGTGGCACTGTAAGCCTTTAAGAACACATCTAGTCCTTCTAGATTGCCTGCTTATTATTTATTTATTTATTTAAGAAAGGATTAATGAACAAAAACATAAGGTAGGAGGGGTACAACTCCACACAATTCCCACCACCCAATCTCCATAACCCACCCCCTCCCATGATAGCTTTCCCATTCTCTAGGCCTCTGGGAGCATGGACCCAGGGGCGTTGAGGGTTGCAGAAGGTAGAAGGTCTGGCTTCTGTAATTGCTTCCCCGCTGAACATGGGCGTTGACTGGTCGGTCCATACTACCAGTCTGCCTCTCTCTTTCCCTAGTAAGGTGTGTCTCTGGGGAAGCTGAGATCCAGGACACATTGGTGGGGTCTTAAATCCAAGGAAGCCTGGCCAGCATCCTGGTGGCATCTGGAACCTGGTGATTGAAAAGAGAGTTAACATACAAAGCCAAACAATTTGTCGAGCAATCATGGATCCCAAGCTTGGAATAGTGGAGAGGAAGTGTTAGGGAGGTACTCACTGCAAACTCTAGTGTACTTCTGCTTTCAGGTATATATTTTGCAGTAGTTTATGGATACGTGTGCACATAAGCTCTCTCTCACAGAAACTGGTGTATATCTAGGTTATGGGACTTTGTTAGAAAGTGAACTACCTGAGATGAAATTAGAGTGTACTATAAAAGGAAAGGTCTCACCCGAGTAATGAAGCTGAAGGGTTGTCATTCCACACGTGAAGTCTCTGGACACAGTCTGAGGTGAAGCATGTTGAGGTGGCAATCGTTGCGTTGGTTAGGTTGTGATCAGCGGATGCAATATTATTTGGTTTGGATTGGGAGATGCATACGGGAAAGTGGGCCCTATCCAAGGGTTCCAGGACTGGGGGAAGTAGGGGCTCTATAGTGGAGATGTGAGGTTCCTGCTGTCTTAGGGTTCAAAAAGACAATCAATAGTTAATGTTATCATCACATTATTTGTTAATTGGGTTAACTTTGAAATGTCCTTTTGTTATGGTTTGCTGTACATTATCCAGTATCTTGTATATAGCTGTGCTATTGGATGCTTCTAATCTACTTGGTCTAGGCTTTTGAGAGAGTCTGCATATCAAATACACAGCCTATATATTAAAAGGATTCAGTTTGTGTTTTGAGAAACTTTGAGACATACAATTGATTTTCCCCCTCTCATATTAATTAACTACTGATTTATATGACTACATTTTGCTAGGAGTGTACATAAACACCATTCCCACCACCAAAGGACTGTGACCCATCCCTCCCGCCGACTCCCACCCCCCACTGGCCCAGGAAGCTACATGTCTACCCCTCACCACTGGGTTTTTACTTTGGTGCCCTACTTACAATTTGATCAGGTCCTGCTTTTAGTTTCCCTTTCAGATCTTCTTAATCAACTTCTGTTGATGAATGGGATCATCCCATACTCATCTTTATCTTTCTAACTTAGTTCACTTAACATAATTCCTTCTAGCTCTGTCCAAGATGTGTCAGAGAAGGTGGGTTCATTGTTTTTGATAGCTGCATAGTATTCCATTGTGCATATATACCACAGCTTTCTCAGCCACTCATCTATTGTTGGGCACCTGGGTTGCTTCCAGGTAATTCCTCTCCTGGGGTTATACCCAAGGACTCCATAACACCCAACCAAAAAGAGGTGTGTACTCCTATGTTCATAGCAGCACAATTCATAATAGATTGCCTGCTTTCTATCAAAGATGTCTCCATAATATTCCACACGATCATTTAGGCTTTTTGTAGCCTGTTTTAGCATTTATCGTTTGACTCTGTTTCTGAGTTTTCTTTGTCCTTTGTACCTCTGGTTAAAAGTTTGCTTACTTAGTTTTCCTTTTCAAGGAACCAATTCTTATTTTCATTGTCTTTTTAATTTCTACTTCATTTGTTTTTGCTCTGATTTTCTTTTTTTTTTTTTTAATTTTACATCATTTTATTTATTTTGGATAGAGACAAAGAGAAATTGAGAGAGAAAGAAGAATACAGGCAGGGAGAGAGAGAGAGAGAGAGACGTGCAACACTGCTTCACTGCTTATGAAGCTTCTCCTGTGAAAGTGGAGACAGGGGACCTTGTACTGTAATGTGTACTCTCAACCAGGTGTGACACCACCTGGACCCTCTGCTCTAATTTTCCTTATCCTACTAAGGCATAAATACATTTTTATTTTCTATTTAGTTACACCTCCTGTTTTATGCCCCTTTATTTATATACTATTTTAGCTATACACTTATAGCATGATTTATGTCACTTGATGCCGTACCTCATGTGGGGAGGCCTCTTCTCAGGCACAGACTCCCGGCTTACTTGCCCTGTTGTACATCAGATGCAGGGGCCTAGGAGAATGTTCTGAAGAGGCAGGAGTGAGACTACGGGACTAACTCAGTGTCTGGTGCTATTGCTGCAACAAGAGATGACCTGGGGACTTGTGTCTGATAACAATCCTTTTATTGAACAACAAAGCAGGGTTTATAAAGAGTTATAGGAGGAAGTGACATGTGTATACCATATATGGTAGGGAGCAAAGGGTCTGGGGAGGATCAGGACTTTTCCAGTAATTGTTGAGCAAGAGATTTAATCGGTTAAAGGAACTAGGAAGCAAGTTTATCAGTAACCAGAAGCCAGAGCGGGCTCCAGAGGGAAGAGAGAAGATAGATCAGATATGATCAAAGGAATGGAATGGGTGGGGAAGTAGGGAGGGGACTTTCATGCAAAACAATGATTATGTAGATAATAAGGGAGTGGAGTGGGCTATTGTGAGGCAGGGAGGCTGATAAGTGGGGCAGATCCTGGAGGCCATGTCCTTCCTTGCTCAACCTCTTAGTAGAGAGAGACTGATAGGATTGGCCGTGCCCCTCAGGCACCCATCTTTCAGTGGAGGGGTCCCACAAAGCTCTACGGTATCTTCATAATAAACTACAACTTAATGCTATTTACAAAGAACTATATCTTGTATACTGGGCCAATTGCTTCTGGTCTTCCTGACTTGGGTCAGGGGAGTAAAGGGTAAATTTCCAGTTCTTCTATAGGACTGAAGGGCATAGAAGTATCTAGGACCTATTTATGAGCTTTTTTTTCCACATAAAAATTTGATTATCAGTAAACTTGGCTATGTGTTCTATAGTAAGTAAAGCATATATTTTAATTATTACATACCAAAATAGAATTTATTAATAATATACTCATTAACAGCTCACTCAGAAATTTCAGTGGGGTAAATAGCAATGGGAGCATATGAAAACAATTATTCTGAAAAAAATTTCTGGGTAGCATTGATCTTTTTCTCAATTAGATGAGCTATAAGTCATTTTCTACTGTATATATATATATATATATATATATATATATATATATAGAGAGAGAGAGAGAGAGAGAGAGAGAGAGAGAGAAATATTTATAGATAAAGAGAAATAGAACCATATGTATACATGGTTCTATTTCTCTTTATCTTCATTCCCTTTATTTGATCCCCAGTCTCCTAATCTCACAACCTTTTTGAATTATCTGGTATACATATATATATATATATACAGTATTATCTTTTAATATTCTCTAACCCAGGTTCCTCAATAATAAATGATATTAAAATATTTTAGTGGACATATTTTTCTTTGCTACAAAAGCTATCTCTAGGTCTTGGTGCCTACATGATGACTCCATTATAACTGGAAGTGCTTTTTTTCCCCTTTCTTTTCTGAAAGAGCAAGAAACAGAGAGAGACACATGCAACACTACTGCAGTTCCTGAAGCTTCCTCTGAAGGTGGGGACCAGGAATCTGAATCAACCTCCTCTTGAATCTGAGTCCCTGCACACGGTGGGTGACAAATGTGCTCTACCAGCCTAGCCTCTGGGCCATCCGTTTATCCTTTACCTGAATGAAATCTTTGTTAACACTAGGATAAATAAGGAATTTCAGCCTGGTATTGCTCATTAATCTATTTTTTTCTTTCCTTTTTAGTGGGAGGTTAGTGGTTAACAGTGAGTATAGTTATTGACACATGGGTATAAAATTATTCATCTCAAGTTGGCATCATGGTAGCATCTTCAACTTGGTAATTGAAAAATCATTAATATATAAAGCAGAAAAAGTTGTTTAATAACACGGAACCTAAAGGCAAAAATATAGCAGATGAGATTTGTGACCTCCTTTTTGGAAAAATCTAGTGCTACCATGATGCCAAATTGACATCCCTGGGCAGACAACCTCACCAATGTGTCCTGGAACCCCACCTCTTCAGAGCCCTGCCCCACTAGGGAAAGATAGAGAGAGACAGGCTGGAAGTAAGGATCGACCTGTCAACACCCATGACCAGTGGAGAAGCGATTGCAGAAGCCAGATCTTCAACCTTCTGCACCCCATAATGAACTTGGGTTCATACTCCCAGACAGAAAAGAATAGGAAAGCTTCCAGTGGAAGAGATGGTATATGGAACTCTCATGTTGGGAATTGTGTGGAATAGAACCCCCCTTATCCTATGGTCTTGTGAATCATTATTAAATCAATAAAGAAAAAATTCTCATCTCATTATGACATGAGTCTACAAAACACTTTTAGCCCCAACCTATGTTCTCTTTACTTTCATGTTTTAGGACCTAAAAGCTTTCATTCCCCCTCACTCCCCCAGAGTATTTTGCTTCAGTGCAATATACCAAACCCAGTGCAACTTCTATTTTGTGTTTCTACTTTCAGTTCTTATTTCTTAAGTTTTACTCATAAGTGAGCTCCTTATATATCCAGCCTTCTCTTCCTGGCTTATGTCACATAACTGGTTTCCTTCAAGTTGCATCCAAGATAAGGTAAAGTGCCAGGCTAGTGTCACGGGAGAGAAAGACCAGGAACTTGTGGCTGCGTGGTAATACAATTCTTTATTCATGCGGAAGCTCCAGAGTCAGGTGTGAGCACAGTGGGTTAAGCCACATGGCGTCAAACTGCAATGGCCACCTTCCGCTCTGCACACCAGCCCTTCTCCAGGTTGGGTTGTGGGTGAGAAAAGAGAGGAAGGGAAGAGAGCTAAACCAGGAGCGGAAGTGGGCTCTATAGGGTAAAACTGGAAGTGGCAAGTCGAACAGAGATGGCTGGGAAAGAGGGTGGAGAAAAGAAAGAGTGGGAAGGTAGAAAGCTTCCATAGCAATGGTTGCTAGGGTTTTAGCTGGTGGGATTAATGTTCCCTGCAGACAGGGTGGGTCTTGAGGTAGAAAGAAGATAGATCAAAGGAATAGGTGGGGAATCTTTCAGGCAAAACAATGATTATGTAAATAGGCCATAGTTTCAGCAATGGAGCACGGGGGGAGCAGGGGGCTAGCTTAATATCCAACAGTAAAGAAGATGAATTTAACCTGGGTTTGAGCCCCTGGTCTTCACCTGCAGGAGGAAAGCTTTGCAAGTGGTGAAGCAGGGCTGCAGGTGTCTCTCTGCCTCTCTCTTTCTCTGTCACCCCCTTCCTTCTTGATTTCTGGCTATCACTATCAAATAAAGATAATAAAAAAGATGACTTTATCATTCTTAATAACTGAGTATTATTACTATATATATATCCACTTTCTTTTTACTTTTATTATTTATTGGAAGGTTGATGGTTTACAGTACAGTTGTTGGTACATGGGTACCATTTCTCATCTCAAGATAGATGGCTATAAAACACTGTCAATCCCAAATTACCTGCACCTGAAAGCCAATGTCACTAATAGTTTAACTATAATAAATGTTATAGATAAAAGTGATAATTATAAGCTATTTTGACTAAAGTTTTAATCTCAAAAGGAATGAGAGATGGATTTTTCTTGTTGTAATTGTGGCTTTGTAATTTAGCTATCATGTTTGGAATGCCACAAAGGTGACTTATGACATGGAAAAGGTGTATCTGTTATGATCAATAATCACTTTATTATCAGATAATAGAGAGTGTTATATGTGTTTTGTGTTGTAAAGTGAGACAGAAAGTACAGAATAAAAGAATATATCAGATGTGTTGACAAGATTTTTAATTCCTTATGTTTTCTTTGATATTTTTCTTAAATAGAACATGTAAGCAATGAAGCTTAAATGTAAAACACATCTCAGTTTGTGTTTATTCTGCTTTTTATTGCACATTTAAAAATTAATAATTCAATGTTCTAATATTAGCTGTCATCTTAGCTGTGATACAATTAATAATTCATCAAAATGATATCAAACAAATGTTGCCTTTTTCATTCTGGATGAGAACTAATATTTCCAGTTTTGAGAAACTACAATTGATGAAATTATTTATTTTATTTTAAGCTCAGATATTTAAACATGTCAGCTATAATTTTAGAGTTTTCATTTTAACTATAAAGACCTGCATAGATCACCATTGATGCTAAGAGGACAATATTCTCTTATTCTACTATAAAAATTCCATATGAATTATGAGCTCGGCATATTCAAATATGGTGAAAAGTTAAATCATGTATCTTGGGCAAATAAAAAACTTAGCAACCCACCTCTTCATGATTAATTCATTTATTTTGACCTATAGAATCCTTCAACTTTCTCCAACCTGAATTTTTTTCAGTGTCATCTGAGGTACTTCTAAAGACTGTCAACAGCCTACTTTTAGAGATATGGTTTAATATAATGAGACTAGATTGCCGGATAATTCCAAGACAAGTTCTCTGCACAGCAGCATTTTGTATACTTTTTCTTGCTGCCTTGGGTAACGCAAGAATCTGAAGGGAAAACACAATATATGTTGTGTATTAAAAATAAATAATAGATGCTGAACCAAATTTCTGTTATCTGGAATGATTTTTAAAGGTTGAGGAGTTTCCAGAATCTAAAGTCAGGAACCATGGAAAAACAAGTCTATTTATGGATTAAATATTGTGTATTTTAATAGTCTACATGCTCCTCAGTTAAAATGCTGAAATACACATGTCCAGTGTAAAATGAGTAGACAAAACTTTGGCAAGTAATAAGGACATGAGGGCAGAATCCTCATAAACGAGACTAATGTTCCTATAAAAGAAATCACAAAAGAGAATTCCCTTTCCCACTTCCATCAGGCAAGGATGTAAAGAGAATTCTGGGTCCTGGAAAATAGCTCTCATAGGAACTTTTTGGCATCCTGAGTCCAGACCTCTAATGTCCAGAACTGTGAGAAATAAGTTTTTGGTATTTATAAACTAGCCAATTTGGAGGCTGACTTCTAGTAGGGTGTGTGCCTTTCAGTGCATGTGGCTTAAGTTTGAGCTTCAGTCACATAAGTATTCCACAGTACTGGGGGAGACTCTGGCACTGTGATGTGTCTCTCTCTCTCCATCTTCTCTTTCTAATAAAAAGAATTGAAAAGTATGTCCAAGAGTGATGAACTAGAATATAGGTGAGGTCTTGGCACTGTGATACATAAATAACATAACAGACAAAATGATCTAGCCAATCTGCAATATATTTTAATGCATTTTATTTACATTTTTAATGAGAGAGAAGGACACACACACAGAGAGAGAATCAGACAATGCTCCTCTGTGGTTTATGGTAATGTAGAGTATTAAATTTAGGATTTTGGTTCTTAGGTATAAAAGTTTTTTGAATAATTATTATGGTATCCCTCTACTCCTACAACATATTATTAAACAACCTATAGGGACTAAGGTAACTAGTTATCTAGGAATGCATAGGAGCTGCAAGGGTGAAGAAGATATTAATGAGCTAAGAAAGTACAGTTCATTTATAGAAGCCGCATTTCAAGTGGTATTGGGTTGAAAATGGAACCAAATTCAACTTTAGCATCAACAATTTGCTGATGTAATTGTCTTGTGTGGCATATAAAGTGCTAAAATGATGAAAAGACTTCAAGGGCCAAGTGGTGGTGTACCTGGTAGAGTGTACATGTTACAATGCACAAGGATCAAGTTCAAACCTCCAGATCTCACTCGCAGAGTGGAGAGATCTCTCCACCAATAGTGAAATGGTGGGGCAGGTGTGTCTCTCTTTCTCTCTCCCTCTCTCCCCCTTACCTCTCCAGTTTCTCCCAAAATATGAATTAAATGATAACTGTTTCTGAAATGAAAAGACTTCACAAATAATACAGTTTAATTGATAAACCATTTGTCTTATGGAGATAGGAGCAATGCGTATGTCTCATATGTTCCTTAAGCTCCCAGGTCTATAATTTAGAATTAGTTATGATTTACTGTATTTGTGATATGCTATGTATCATAACCTAGATTACTTGAGACTTGAATCAAATTTGTTAAGGAAATTTAAAAATTACAAAATTTGAATCATATTTTCCTCTTCCATAAACCATGTACATTTAGTGAGCTTCACTTTTTTGTTAGTATCAGAATCTATTGATTCACAAGATAAATATTGACCTGACCTTGCCTTCACCTCAGTTTATATCTACTTCTTAAGTCAATAAATCTTGAAACAGATCTGACATCAGTCAATATTAGTTTAAATTCTTAAAATAGCAGCTTTGCTGTAAGGTAATAATTCAGCACTTTATAGTTTCTGCCTCAAAGAAATAAAAAGGCAATATCATTTACCAATTTGCTACATAAAGCTATTTCTGTGGCATTGGTTTCAAATACAAGGAGCCAACTCATATTAAAACCTGCCTCTACTTTGATACCTGTGTATGTTTGCATCTCTGACCAAAAGTATTTGAAATATGTTATCCCGCTTGCTGGTGGTCATTGATCACTACTTTCTTGCTTTGATTCTAATTATAATTAAGCTACACAATTATTCTCCAAATGACTGATACTTTCTGTTGGGCTCAGTTACCTCCGGACTGAATTTTACCTGGAGGTATAAAAAATGTAGTCAACAGTCATACTGGACTTTGAAAGTTAGAGACAATAATACATGTATTACCTCATTAATCAGATTGTTTTTATCTTTTCAAAGTGTAGAAGATGTAAATTCATGGGTCAAGATTAGCATATATTTATATTGTAGAAAAAAGAGGTAAGCTTAGGCACCTGGTCATTACAAAGGAATGTATTCTAAAATTTATTACTTTTTTAAGGCCACTGTACTCATCTTTTAGTTATACTATTTCTCTGTGCTTTGGGGGATGAATGACATACTCACACTTCAAAATTCCATAATGAAATCTTTCAAATACTTTTCAAAAACTAATTTTCTATATAACTAATAGGGATATTTCTGTTATGAAAACAGTTGATATCCCATTATATTAAAAATAGTAATATTAAATGTACAAATATTTAGGTTGAGTCTATCATAGTGATAGATGATGGCAAAACATACAGGTTTTAACTTTGTCAGAAAACTGTTGCATTCTACCATGAAATGTGTCTGTTGTTGCTGCTGTTGTCATGATTTTCCCAAGAGTCTAAGCTGTTTTACTTTTGTTTTTATTTATAAAATGGAAACACTGACAAGACCATGGGATAATTTCCACCACCAGAACTCCGTATCCTATATCCTCCCCTGATAATTTCCTATTCTTTATCCCTCTGGGAGTATGGACCTATGGTTGTTACGGGGTACAGAAGGTGGAAGGTCTGACTTCTGTAATTGCTTCCTTGATGAACATGGGCAGGTTGATTTATACTCCCACCCTGTCTCTCTCTTTCCCTAATGGGGCAAAGTTCTGGGAAAATGAGGCTCTAGGACATATTGGTGGGGTCACCTGCCCTGGGAAGTCCGTTTTGGATCATGGTAGCATCTAAAACCTGGTGGATGAAAAAGAGTTAAGATATAAAGCAGAACAGATCATTGACTAATCATGAACCTAAAGGCTAGAATGTTGTGGATGAAGATTTGGGGTCTCCGTTTTGGAAAAACTAGTAGGTCTATTTTAGGTATATTCCAGGGGGCCCATGGCCCTACTAGTTTTTGAATGCACCTGACATCTAATATGCAGGTGACCTAAGTTATTGTCTGGGGGGATGGTGTCATAGTTTGAAAAAGACCAGAGTATGATATCCAACCCCACTTTGGGAGGGGGGAGGGTTGAGGGGGAGATGGTCCATTCCCTTTGGTGGTGGGCATGGTGTTAATATGCACTCCTATTAACTTGTAGGCTCACAAATCACTATTCAATTTATATGATGGGGAAAATGGATCGAATATCTCAAAATTTTGTTGGATAGACTATACCTCTGAGTATGTGTTCCTTCAGTCTAAGCACTTAAGACTTCAAACTGTGTGTTCTGGGAGGTGGCACAGTGGATAAAGCATTGGATTCTTAAGCATGAGTTCCTGAGTTCGATCTCCAATAGCACATGTACCAGAGTGATGTCTGGTTCTTTCTCCCTCTCCTCCTATCTTTCTCATTAATAAATAAATAAATAAATAAATAAAATCTTTTAAAAAGACTTCAAATTGGTAATCAGATTTAATTTTAACAATGGGATCAAATTGTTAATACATTTCTAATAATGACTTGTTCCTTAAAATACTAAATCTCCTAAAAGCTTAGACCAGGGAGAACAGAAGCAACTGGTTGTCTTCCTTTGTAAAGATACAGGTATAAGTAAATAGCACAAAAGTACATAAATTACAGTGAGGTCTTGTATGCTACAGCAAATCCTAACAATGGGATTTTCAAAGTTAACCCAATTGCCAAATGATTTGGTTATAGCTATAACTATCTATTGCCTTCTTAAACCCTAAGACGGCAGGAACCTACCTATATAAAGCCCATATTTCTCCCAGTCCTGAAACCTCTATGGTGAGGTTCAATTTCCTGCATGTTTCTCCCAATTCATACCAACTGATAGTGCATCTGCTGATCCCAACCCAATCATTGCAACCAGTACCACCTCGGCATGTTTCACTTCAGACTGTGTCCAGAGATGTCAGGCATGGAATGTCAGATCTTCAGCTTCATTACTCTAGTGAGACCTTTCCTTCCTAGCTCGTAGGACTCCTTAACTCCATTTTGGTTGATACACTTCTTCTCCTTCTCCTTCTCCTTCTCCTTCTCCTTCTCCTTCTCCTTCTCCTTCTCCTTCTCCTTCTTCTTAAAAAAAAAACATTTTATTTAAAAAATTTTTAACTTTACTTATTGGATAGAAACAGCCAGAAATCAAGAGGGAAGAGGGTTATAGAGAGGGAGATAGATGGACACCTGCAACACTGTTTTTACCACTTATAAAGCTTTCCCCCTTTAGGTGGGGACTGGGGACTCAAACCCAGGACCTTGAGCATTGTAATGTATGCACTCAACCAGGTGTACCACCACCCGCCCCCCTAGGTGGTAGGTACATTTCTTAACAGACCTCAAAATCTAGATATAGACCAGGGTCCATGAGATAGGGCACATGTATATATATCTAGAAGTTGGAGAAAACATAGACCTTAAAGCAAAAGTGCACAGTCATTTGCAATGAGTCAATAAATGTAGAAAGCAAGCAGCAAGTCCTAAAAAGACACCATAAAGTATGTAATGAAATAGGTTCTGTTTAGACCTAGATGCCCCCTCCTCACCTACCTTCTGCTGCACTTCCCTCTGTCACTCCAAAACTAACCTTCTCAAAGTAAGGAGTACAAAAGCTGAATAAGGACTGGCAGACTTCAACGATGACTCTTTAGTCACTACCAGGCCACTCCATCACCTGGGGCCCTAGTCAGAAAGTCCTGGGATTCCCACACAGACATGATGGGCCTAGACCTCTAACGGATCTTTCTCACCACTGTCACTGGTCATCTCAAGCAGGAACCACATAATGGACCCTTTTGTGGGCCTTATAGGAGTCTAAGCTGTTTTTAAAGGAAGAGGGAGAGAAGGCAATGTACCACATCACAGAGACTTTCTCAGTGCAGTGGAGTCTCAGTTTGAACCTGGGTCACCAAAGTAGGAAAGCAGGCACCCTTCCAAGTGGGCTGTCTTCCAGTCCCTATTATGGACTATTTACAATTGCAACATGAGACATTATTTTTTACTTCTTTGTGAATGACCATTTCACTAGTTACCAGTCTTTCAAATTAGTCAAACCATGAAAGTAAGAGATAAAAATATGTCCAAGGAAATACTGACATCTCACTGAGAAATACATCAGAAAACATGATGACTGCAAGGTTAATCTTTCCACCAAATTTTAAAGTTCATGGGAAGATGTCAAGCTTTGCCTACATTCATTTATTTCCATCTATGTAACACGTTTTACATGTGTATGCATCTTATTAAATTTCACAAAATTATGTAAGTGAATTTATTTCTTCTACTTGAATTAGCTATCTCTGATGTTACTTAATCGAAGAGGTTTACTCTTGATTTAGAAGAAACTTGGTGAATGGAATGAAATACTGAATTGTAAGTCATAGTCAAGCTGTGATATATTTTGTCTGGTAATGTAATATAAGCTTTGGTAGTAAATAAAATTTTATCGATAAATGTCATGTTGGATGGGGCTAGGTGTCAGGCTGCGCCGCGGAGAAGAGAGAGAGAGAGAGGAGGTCATGAGCAAGTGGGGTACACAAATCTTTATTATTGGATGGGGGGGTGGGGGTGGCTCAGGCCACGTGGAGTCAGCCGACAATGGCCGTCCCCACTACCTCACCACTGGGCAAGAGATAGAGGGCGCTGAGGGAGAGAGAGAGCCGAGGGGGTGGGAGTGAGAGAGCTTTTATTGGGCAACAACCAGGGGTGACATGTGGGGGCAGGATTGGTTGAAGGGGGCACTGCTAGGATTTTGCAGGGCGTGGTAAAACTTGGGGGCAGAGACTGCATCAGAATAATTCCTCAGCATCAGATAAATATAAAAGTAAGCATAAATTTGTTTAAAGTATAATTTTACTCATTAATTTTTAATATGTATTTATTTATTCCCTTTTGTTGCCCTTGTTTTTTATTGTTGTAGTTATTATTGTTGTTGTTATTGATGTCATTGTTGTTGGATAGGACAGAGAGAAATGGAGAGAGGAGAGGAAGACAAAGAGGAAGAGAGAAAGATGGACACCTGCAGAGCTGCTTCACTGCCTGTGAAGAAAACGCCCTGCAGGTGGGGAACCAGGGACTCGAACTCATTAAAAATTTTATACCCTCTGATTTTATAATTTTCCACTTCTTTATATCCTGAACTGTTTCTATTATCATCTATTCTAGCTCAGTGATTGTATGTTTATATCAATTTTAGGTGCTTAAAAAAAAACAGGAATATACATATTTGTGTGAGTGTGAGAAAGTGAGAACCAGAGCATTACATTGTCATAGCCAGTGCTGGGTAATGAACTCGGGATTCCCACTTACAAGTTATGTACTGTATCTCTATGCCACCTCACTGGCTGCTAAATTTAGGCATTAAAATTCAGTGATTATGATATTTAGAAAATACATATATTTATATTATCAAAATGCAGTTCAGTATTATGTAATGAATAAGTTCTGACGGTACTGCATCCTGATAGTTTCTTTATTAACTTATGTTTAAAATAATAATAAAAGTTTAAGGGAGGAGAGTCTGGCAATAACGCAGCAGGTTAAGCACACGTGGCTCAAAGTGCAAGGACCAGAGTAAGGAGCCCCCAGCTCCCCACCTGCAAGGGAGTCGCTTCACAGGAGGTGAAGCAGGTCTGCAGGTGTCTGTATTTCTCTCTTGCCTCTCTGTCCATTTCTCTCTGTCCTATCCAACAACATCAATAATGACATCAATAAAAACAACAATAATAACTACAACAAGGGCAACAAAAGGGAATAAATAAATATTTTTAAAAAATTTTAAGGGAACTCATCACATAATTACTTATATCTCTCTCCTTATATATCCAGGAAACTTAAAATAGCTGTAGACATTTCCAGAAACAGACATCTAAAATTCAACAAAGTTAATTCTTCACTTACCTAGATTTTTTTTTTACATTTCAGTACTTAGTTTTGGTTAGAAGACAGTACTGCTTACAGTATCTCTCGTTTGTGTAAGTGAAAAATAACCATGTTTTTATTACTTAAAATATTACAAAAAGGGACAATATGCTAAAAATGTGCAGTGAACAAATATCATCTGTACAGACTGGAAGAGAACCTTCATAAATTAACCTTATTAGTGCATTACTGTAAGCGAATGCCAAAAAAGCTCCTAATTTGCATTAAGATAGATTTTTCAGGTTGGCTGCATGATTTAATTAAAGAAAAGATTAAGAATCATTAAACAAGCTGCTCTACCTTGCAATAACAGAATTCATATCTGATTCAGGTTAACGAAAACACAGATGGTGATTCAGTAACTGTTGAGTTGCTGTAACAGAATGAAAATGATCCCATTAGTTCTCTGGAAATGTGAGGGAATTTGGAAATTAGTATGCAGATACATTGTATGGTGCTAGACAGCTTGGTCTGCTCGGATCATCGCTGATTATACTTTGTTTGGGTTGGCAACACTGAACTTAATAAATGAAAAAATGTTCCAGTATACCACAGTTGGAAACTGTTCAAGGTTGAAATAGGTGTGCAAGCTTTCAAAAGGAGAGAGTTAAGTAAACAAATGTCAATCAATTCAGAGCTGGTGACTTTTTTTTTCCTTTAAAGAATATGTCTGTTCTTGAGAATCAAGTGTCATACAAGTGGAAACCTTTTACTTGATACATATGTCTATGTGGCGTTTATTACAAAATGCATAGTCCCCATACGAGGAAGATGTATAAGTATTTTAATCACTGTTTCTTTCCCTGGCAGAAATAGAAATTTTTCAGCTGCGATGATAATCATATATTTATTTGCAAAAAGAACCAATGCAATTTGATGGAAAATGTTATGACAGGATAAAAAAAAAGTGTAAGCATAATGGCTATTGAAAGTTTAAAGGTGTCAATAAGGACCACAAAGTAAGCCTCAAGGAGCCTTCTGGGAAAGAACAATTTAAGGAAGAAGTCAGTCACTGAAACTGACAGAAAGAGCTGTCATGTTCAAGATCCCAACTGTGCATAAAGCTTTCTTTTTTTATTTTATTTTATGAGTGATTTAATACTGACTTACAAAATTATAAGATAACAGTGGTATAATTCTGAGCTGTTCCCACAACCAGAGTTCTGTATCCCCATTCCCTCCCTTGTAAGCTAAAGCAGTTCTCCCAAATTTGCAGAGATGGGTTGACTATTATTTATATTACTATCTGTCAATATTTATATATATTTGTCCTTTTCTTTAATCTTATGGTCATGCATTCTCTTTTCTTCTAAGTCATATTTACACCTACTAGTATTTCTGAGTGTCCTTCCTCTTTTCTTTTTCTCTTTCTGGGTCCTGATGGAGTTAGACTTCAGAGCCCTCTGATCATCTTCCCCCTATCACTTATTCCCCTCGGAGAGTGTAGACCAAAATTCTTTTAGGGGTGCAGAAGGTGGCTATCAGCTTTCATTTTTACTCAAAGGTAGGCAAAAAAAATCATCCAGCTTAGTTTACTTGTTACAAGCAAGTAGATATAAGAACAGTTTCAAGTTGAGTTTGGGCTTATAATTTTCCAGCAGCTAATTTGAAGGCCAAAACATAGATCATGTGGGATGCTCCACAGGTTGTACCATTCTCCCTAGTCAATAGTTAAAAAGAAAAGGGCTTCAATGAGGAAAGAGATGGAAGGAGGAGCAGTGAAGGAAGTAAGGATACAGGATGGGGAAAAGCAGAGGGGGAGAGAAAAAAAGAACTCAAGGGGAAAAGAAAACTTTGTTATTGAATAAAAGTGAAAAAATGAGGACAGGTTGAAACCTTAATAATCAATATGCCAAAATAAATTGTTATGGCATTAGAAATACTTTTTTTCCCAAATAATAGTCTCCTTCTACTCTCTCCCTTCCTTCTCATAGAAATATATTCGCTAAACCGTGAACAGACCTTTCAGGATAAGATCACAATCTGTGCTTCAAAAATACAAGTCAACCTGGTTGACCTGTCCTGACAGCATAGTCATAACATCAGTGTTGTTATCCAATAGATAAAAAAGGACAATGAAAAAAATGTCAAGGGTTCATATGAAAAAACTGGACTGGATATAGTCCCAAGAGGGCCCTGTGAAATCAATGCATGTCAAAACTATCAACAAAATTACACAAGGATCTTGCTGTTATTTAGCTCATCTTATTTTTTTTTTGTAGTAACTAAAATAAAAGTCTTGCATATGCAAACAGAAGGACAATTTAACAAGTGTAAGATTTTCTTTTCTTCATGTATATATTTTAGTTGTGTTCTCTGTGTAGCATGCCACAGGACCAACTACAGTATCAATAGTTTTAGTCCATGCTGTATTACATGACTTTCTATAGAATTATTGATTGATAGGTCCTAACTGTCCTGGTATATTCTGGTATAAACCCCACAGGGAAAAAAAGTCCTCAATGAAAATAACTGTGATTCTAGGCTCATGACCTAACTCTATGCTGATTACTTGACCATGCCTTACCGGTCAAGTTACGTCAGCATGACACCAAATTGAATTAACAATGATGAACAAGTTGGCAATTGAGGAACTAGCTCAACTGATATAGCATACAACAACATTCATGGCACAGTCTCCAGATTCAATCCCTGGCACCATATCTACTAGTACTCTGATTTTTCACTCTCTCTCTCTCTCTCTCTCTCTTTCCAAAGCCCTACTTCTGTCTGCCTCATGTGAAACACATATGTACAAGTACATTTTTAATGAGAAAGTTTAAGTATGTAGTATGTAGCAAAATTCATAATAATATTTAACTTGAGATGCTATTATGATAACAGTAAATACACATAAATTGTTGAGCATTAAATGCATGCAAAGTATAGACATATGTACATGGCAGGAGGAATTTCATATATGCCAAAATTAAAATTTTAGATTGCAAAACTTTGTTCCTCCCCCAAAGATGGCCCAATTTTTTCCAACATCATCCAAGAGTATTTTATGAGAATGATGAATTCAGAATTATTGAAATGACATACAATGGGAAAATGATTGTATTCTCTCTAATCAGTTTTATATCTGGAGAAGAATAGATACTCTGAATCATTTTTTAACTCTTCAGATGTAATTGAAGAAAAAAGTCCATTTTCAATGAACATTGATTAGTTCCATTGAAAACAATAGTTTTATGTAGTTCTTCTTACACTATGTATTGTGGAAACAATGTGTTACATTAAAGTAAAATTGGAGAAATTGGAAAAGTGATTCCCAGTTATACTGAATTAGTAAGTAACTGCTTAAGAAATTTAGACAAGTGTTCTAAGATATAAATAATTGGAAACTACAGAAATAAACTCCTTTTAATAAAAAAAAAAAACTTAACTTTATGTACATCCTAAAAATTTACAGAAACTTTTGGTCATATAATCATTACATAAGACAGGAAATGTCTCCTGCTGGTGCAAAGTGATTTAATTACAATCAGTTTATCTTAATTTATATTGATGAGTATTGCAGAAATAAATAGACTTGAAAAATAGAGAGGCCATCAACATAGTTTACTGGGCAGGTCACCAGTCTTGTCATGCACATAACATAAGCTTAAGCTCCCAGTACGTGTACCACGTAGTAGTGTTACAAGACTGAAGCCTGTCTTGGTGCTGTGTCATCTCTATAATTAAAATAATAATAATAAGAGCGAATCAGACTTTGAAAATAAATTATGGGACTAGGTGGTGGTGCACCTGGTTAAACACACACATTTCAGTGCACAAAGACATGGATTCAAGTTCCTAGGCCCCATCTTCAGGAGGAAAACTTCATGAGCGGTGAATCAGGGCTGCAGGTGTTTCTCTGTCTCTTTCCCTCTCCTCTCAGTTTCTCTGTGTCTCTATTCAATAATAAACTAATTTTACAAAGAAGATTAGAGGTAAATTAAACCATATACATGTTTGGAAGCATAGTTCTTGCTTTATAGTAGATAAACAGTAAATACTTGTTAATTGAAAATATATCAATAAGAATAATAACATCAGGAGATAATTTTTTAACTTCTAATACTTTAAATTTTTTAAAAATATATTTAGTTATTTTCCCTTTTGTTGCCTTTGTTGTTTTCATTGTTGTTGTAGTTATTGTTATCATTGATGTCATTGTTGTTGGGTAGGACAGACAGAAATGGAGAGAGGAGGGGAAGACAGAGGGGGAGAGAAAGATAGACACCTGCAGACGCACTTCACCACCTGTGAAGAGACCCACCCGTAGGTGGGGAGCAGAGTCTCGGATCCTTATGCCCGTCCTTGCTCTTCGAGCCACCTGCGTTTAACCCGATGCACTACCTACCGCCCGACCCCCCAGAGATAATTTTAAGATGGTAATGCTGGGAGAACCTACACTCATGTCTTCCTATGGATAAGACAAATCTACGACTAAACATATACTGCTGTACTAGGTTTGATATTCAGATGACTAGAATTTCAACAACAAAGGATAAAATAGCAACATCAGCATGGATACAAAAACAGAGAAATATTCAGACTCAGAAACTTCACCCCTCAAGAGTATTGAGGTGCAATTAGAAAGATATTTCTAAAGTGTTGAACACTCCCTGCAAAGTACAAAAGTGCTTCTCAAAACCTTACGTCCCAGCTCTTCAGTCTAGTATATATGAGTTTAACCAGTGCATTGAAGGATGAAGAGATAGAATCACTGGGAATCCGAGGAAAAGTGAAAGCTGAGAGCCATTGCTAAAGGCATGTGGACATTCAAACCCTTGCCTAGAACTCAGCAGCAACACATATCTTCATAGCACTTAACTCAGAAGTGAAGAAATACTGTATTCTGTCCTTACCATGTCTGCCCAAGAAACAAGGAACAGTCCTCATATTAGGATCATTGGAAAGTGCCATGCCACCTTGGCAGCCTCTCACAGTCTTATGAATACTACTGGTGGTTGACACCGCCTTAGAACCCGTTTTCCCTATTACAAAATCCTGAGATTGAACTGTTTATAGAGCTCCATTGAACCTTGGGAAGTAGCCAAGCTAGCAGAGAGCCACTTGACTATAATTAAGAGGATCCACCCCTGGTGAACAAGCAGGTCCTGTCTGAACCAGCCCTTGGAGCAAGCATGCTGCTCATACCCCTCTAGGCAAATGGGCCATAGTTCCTGCAGTCTAGCCAGAACATACACCCCACTGCTATTGGAAATCCACCAGTTCCATGCACTCTAGTAGTCTAGCTCTGGTGTCCCTCCCACAGTCTAGCCAGCCCACAAATAACCTCCACTGGCAGGTTAGTCAGATAGTAAACAGTTCACACCTTGTTAGCCCATCAGTCAGGCCTGCTAGCTTATGACAGAAGTGTCCAACCAACAGGCAAACAAATGTGCCACGGTAGCATGTGTCAGCAGTTCTGCACATCTACCAGACTGTATCCTACCACTATGGGGCCTGGCTAACCTCACATAGTGAATTTATGTTAGCCACACACCAAAGCTGAGCCACATCACCGCCCACTGAGAATTCCATAGTCAAGGTCCATGACGAAGCCTAACTAATGCAACACTGACTTCCCAAGATGACAACCTACCCACTGTGCTAATAACTACAGCTGGCACATTGGCATTGCCTGCAAAGGGAACACAGTTTTAATGAAAAGCTAAGTGGTCTACATTATCAGATTCCTCATAATATTACCTGAATTAAGAACGCTCAAGACTAGGATTGTTCGACAGTAGAATTGCCAATAAACAGAACCGACTTCTGAGGATAAGGAAACTTGGAGAGATAAAGGAATACACTCCAAATAATAGAAGATAACATATTAGAAAAAGAAGAAAGGAACGAAATTCTAAAGAACTGGAGATAAGAAAACTACCTAATGAATTGAAAGTAAGATGTTTGAAGACGTTCAGTAGTCCTACAAAACAGAAAAATCTAGAAATTTTAGTAAACATTCAAGCCAATGATATAAAACTGAATAATATATCAGAAGAACATAAAATACATGGGAAGAAGCATGCGAGTGAATAAGTGAGTTGGAAGAGAAAACAAATGGAAAAACAATTGTTCACAGAGATGAAGATACCCTATGAGACTTTTGTTATAAAATCAAAAGAGGTAATATGTGGTTTATATAGGCCCCAGGGGAATAGAATATAGAGCCAGAAAAAAATATTTGAGAAAAATAAATACTCAGAGTTTTTCTTTCCTTTTGTTTTCATTTCCTTTCTTTTCTGGGGCTTGACTGCACTAGGCCAAAAGTTTTAGATAGAGAGACAGAATAAAGGGAAAGACACCATAACACTGAAGCTTTCTCCTGTGTTTGGGGGTTCAGGCTCAAACTTGAGGCATACTTATAACAGATCAGTAATATTATGTAAGTACATAATATTTTTAACCCTTAACACTTGCTTAATCTAGGGGAAAAAAAGCTACAAAAAGATTAACACAAGACAAATCCTTTAAATGATGAATTATAGATAAAGAGATGATCTGAAAAGCAGTATGAGAAAAATTGTCATGTCACATACACAAGGAATTCCTTAAGTTTATTGGGATATATTGTTTTTCTTTTTTTACTGAAGAGGTTAATGCTTCACAGGGCAGTCATTGACTCATGGATATAATTTCATTGTGCACCAGAACCCCAAAGTTCTTTCCCACCTTTTTCTTCTCCTACTTCTCTAGAGTTCTTTGTATTAATGTAATACACCACGCCCAATGTAAGTTTCACTTTGTGTTCTCCCTCCCTATACCTATTTCTTATGTCCTGCATATGAACGAGATTAGTTGGTAGCAATTCTTCTCTTTTTTGGCTAATGTCACTGAACATGATATCTTCAAGGGCCATCCAAAATGATGCAAAGGAGATAACTTCAACATTTTTAACGATTGAGTAGTACTCCATCCTTTACATATACCACCGGTTTTGTTTTTTTTTTAATTTTTATTTACTTTTTTAGTGACTTAGTAGTGACTGATAAGATTGTGGGATGAGAGGTAAAATTCTAAACAATTTCCACCACCAGAGTTCTGTATCCCATCCCTTCCATTGGAAGCTTCCCTGTTCTTTATCCTTCTGGGATTATGGACCAAAGATCTTTATGGTGTGCAGAAGGTGAAAGGTCTGGATTCTGTAATTGCTTCTCTGCTGGACATAGGTATTGACAGGTTGACCCATACCTCCAACTTATTCTTATCTTTTCCTAGAGGCTTAGGGCTTTGGGGAGGTGGGGTTCCAGAACACATTGGTGAGATCATCTGTCCAGGGAAATCAGGCTGGCATCACGGTAGCATCTGCAATTTGGTGGCTGAGAAGCATTAAGATATAAAGCAGAACAAATTGTTTAATAATCAGGAACCTAAAGGTAAGAATGTATCAGATGGAATTTTTTTAGGTGTATTCTAAGGGGGCCATAACTTCACAATTTTTTTTTGTCTGAGCCTTACATGCAGGTGAGCTAAAATAATTGTCTGGGAAGATGGTGTTAGAATTCAAAAATAGGACTAGAAATCTGGTTCAGGGCAGAGAGTAGCTCCCAAATATTGGAAATGTATATAAATACCATTAACTGTAAACCCTATTGATCTGGCATAGGGTCCATGTCTATCCATACTTAGCACAGGAACCTATGCAACCTTTGCATTCCCATCAGTCTGAGCTCACACTCCATGGTCACAGCTAGGAACATTCTAAGAGGCTGCACTCATTTCAGGACTCATCTTCCTAGAGTGGCAGAATATGTTGACCCAGCCTTCCTTTAGAGAGTGAGGCAGTTTCTACCATTGTTCTACATTGAGGGCAAGGTCCTGTAGAGGCCCACAAGAGGGTTTATGATGTTATTCCTGATGGAGATAATGAGTGATGGCGGAAAAAGAGATCTATGTAGGAATGCCAGGACTCCCTGATTAGGGTGCTGGATGATGGGGTGACCTAGTAGTGACCAAAAGGTCATCATTAAAGTGTGCTGTTCTCTTACCCTTATCCAGCTTTTGTAGTCCTTACTTTATCTGTCAAGGTTAGACTTAGAGTGATTGAGGGAAGTGAAGTGTTAAGTAGATGAGAAGGTTATCTAGGTCTCCATAGAGAATAGTTGATTAAGTACTTGATGGTATCTTTTTTTTAGGTCTTTCTAATTGTTTGCTGCACTTATTGAGCTACTGCAGTCTATTGCACACTTTTACTTTAAGGTGTTTATTTTCTCCTAACTTAAGGATACATGTGCACATGCGCCCTATCCTTTGCGTCCTGGTCTATATTTATATAGGTTCTATAACTTTGTTGGGAAGTGTGCCATTTGAAATGGAACTAGAGAGTACCATGAGTTAGAAAGTGCTTCACCTGAGTATTGGAGCTAGAGGGTTGATATCCCACTCCTAGTGTCTCTGGTCACAATCCGAAGTGAAGCGTGGAGGTTGCACTGGTTGCACTGATTTGGTTGAACTCAGCAGCTGCAGTATCAAGAGAATCAGGAAGGAAAATGAGTAAAGCCCCAAAGGTTCTAAGAGAAGTACGGGTTTTACAGAGAATAAGGAAGTTTCCTTGCTGTCTTAGAGTTTAAGAAGGTTCGGGTCCTGGAACATGATGACAGAGAAGGATCTAATGGGGCTTATATTGTTATGTGAAAATGTTATGCATGTACAAACCATTGTATTTTGCTATAGACTGTAAACCATTAATCCCCCAATAAAGAATTTTTTAAATAGGCAATAGATAATTATTTGTATAACCAAGTTATTTGGGAACATGGTTTACTTTGAAAATTCTATGGTTAGGGATAACTGTACCATACAAGACCTTACCGAGATTTATGTAATTTAATCGTATTTACAAATGACTATATCTTATATACTGACAGGACCAATTGCTTCTGGCCTCCCTGGTTGAGGGGGGGAAGGTAGATTTCCAGCTCCACTATAGGGGCTTGGGATAGGAACCCAGAGCTTTGGTGGTGGGAAAGGTGTTAATATATACCCCCTATTAATTTACAGTCTTATAAATCACTATTTAATCAATATGAGAGGAGAAAGAGAGATTGAAGGTCTTGAGCTTTTAAATGCATAGATTTCGGTTCAGAGTACATATTCTTTTAAGCACATAAGGTTTCAAATTAGTAAACTGATGGACTTTAACACTAGGGTTAAAGTGTTAATGCATTTCGAATAACTTTTTTTCTGAAATATTAAATCACCTATAATCTTAGACCAGGGAGATCAGAAGCAAGCGGTCCTGTTATAACACAGGTTTTTTTTTTTTTTTTTTTTTTTTTTTTGTATCCACTCCTCTGTCCTTGGACATGTGGAGTGCTCCTAGGTTTTGGGAGTTACATTTTATGCTGCTATGAATATATATATATATATATATATATATATATATATATATATATATATATATATATATATATGTATGTATTCTGATAAGTGGTTCAATTTACTTGGGTAAATCCCCAGGAGAGATTGATGGGCCATTCATTTCTAGTGTTCTGAGAAATCTCCAGACTGTTTTACACAGGGTTGGATCAATTTATACTCCTCCAGCAGTGCAGAAGTGTTCTATTTCTATCACATCCTCTCCTCCAACATTTGCTGTTTCTGTCCTTTCTGATTTATGATATTGTCACAGGTATAAAATGGTATCTCGTTGTCTTTATTTGCATTTCTCTGATAATCAAAGACTCTGAGAACCGTCTTATTTGACCATCTGAATCTCTTCCTTGGTGAAGTTTCTACTGGTGCCCTTGCCCCAATTTCTTAGGCAGTTATTTATTTATTTGGTGCTAGGTTAACTGAGCTCTTTTTTTTTTTTTAAACTGAGCTCCTTATGTGTTTTGGTCCTTTAAATGAAGTATGTTGTATAAAGATCTTCTCCCACACTGTAAGGTGTCTTTCTGTTTGGGTAATGGTATCTTAGCTGTGCAAATATTTTCAGTTTGATGAAGTAATACCTTTATTATTATGATTATGATTATTATAGAACTTGAATCTTTTTTTAAAAATGTATTTATAAAATGGAAATATTGACAAGACCATAGGATAAGAGGGGTATATTTCAACATAACGTCCACCCCCAGAGCTCCATATCTAATCCCCTCCCTTGATAGATTCCCTATTTTTTATCCTTCTGGGAGAATGGAACCAGGATCATTGTGGGGTACAGAATGTGGAAGGTCTGGCTTCTGTAATTGCCTCCCTGCTGAACATGAGCATTGGCAGGTGGATCCATACTCCCAGCCTGTCTCTCCCTTTCTCTAGTGGAGCAGGGCCTGGGAGGTGGTGCTCCAAGACACATGGTGACCTCTGCCCAAGGAAGTTGGGGTGGCAACATGAGCATCTGGAACATGGTGGCTGAAAGAGTTAAACTATAAAGCAGAACAAATTATTGACTCATCATGAACCTAAAGGCAAGAATATTGCAGATGAAGATTTGGGGGTCTCCATTGAAAAGCCAGGAGGTCTATTTTAAGTATATTCCAAGGGACCCATGACTTTACTAGTTTTTACCTATGCCTGACATCTAATATGCAGGTGGACCCAAGTTATTGTCTGGGGAGATGGTGTCATAGTTGGAAAAAGGAAAGCTGGATCAGGGAAGAAAGTTGAGCACATATAGGGGGAAAGTATATGAATACTGTTAACTATAAATTCCATTGAATTGATCTGGGGCCCATAGTCAGCACAAGAGCCTATGTAACCTCTGCATCCCTGCAGGTCTGTGCTCCTATTCTGTGATCATAGCTAGGAACATTCCAGGCTGCACTAATTTCAAGACCCATCTTCCTCAGGTGATAGGTAGAGTATGTTATCCAGCCTCCCTTCTGAGAATGGAACATTTCCTACCATTATTGATCTACATTGAGGGCAAGATCCTATAGGGGCCCACAAAGGGATCCATTAAGTTGTTCCTGATGGAGATGATCAGTGTCAGTGGTGAGAAGGAGCTGTTAGAGGTCTAGGCCTATCATGTCTGTGTGGGAATCCCAGGGATCCCTGACTAGGGCCCCAGGTAATGGATGGGATGGCCTGGTAGTGACTAAAGAGTCACCATTAAAGTATGTCAGTCTCTTGTCCTTATATTTAGCTTTTGTAGTCCTTATTTTGTCTGACAAGGTTAGGTTTGGAGTGATTGGGGGACATGTACTAGGAAGTAGGTGAGAGGGATATTTAGGTCTAAGTAGAAACTATTTCATTAGGTACTTTTAGGTGTCTTTTTAGGTCTTTCTTCATAGTCTTTGTTTGCTTCATTTATTGACTCACTGCAAATTATTGTGCACTTTAGCTTTAAGGTATTTATTTCCCCCTACCTTATGGAAATATGTACATCTGCCTTATCTCATGGACCCTGGTCTATATCTATGTTTTGAGGTTTTTTAAAGAAGTGTGCCACTCAAAATGGAGCTAAGGAGTCATATGAGCTAGGAAAGAACTCACCAGAGTAATAAAGCTGAAGGTTTGACATTCTACTCCTGACATCTCTGGACAGTCAGAAGTGAAGCATGCTGAGGTGGTACTGGTTGCATTGATTAGGTTGGAATCAGCAGATGGTGTATTAGTTGGTATGACTTGAG
Organism: Erinaceus europaeus; assembly: GCF_950295315.1. Lineage (NCBI taxonomy): Eukaryota > Metazoa > Chordata > Mammalia > Eulipotyphla > Erinaceidae > Erinaceus > Erinaceus europaeus. The sequence continues at coordinate 64,421,742 of NC_080179.1, read as the reverse complement.
AGTGAGACCCACCATAGAGGTTCCAGGACTGGGAGATTTATGAGCTTTTTAGAGAAAGGGGAAGTTTCCCCTTTATTATTACTATTATTATTTACTGTTGGATTTGAATCTTTTTTTTTTTTTTGTCTCCAGGGTTATCTCTGGGTCCTGGGTGCTAGCACTATGAATCTGCTTCTCCTGTAGTTTTTTTTTTTTTTAAAGCATCAACAATAAAATCTTTGGCCAAAGTTTTCTTCTATGTACTTTATGATGTCAGGTCTAATATACATGTCTTTGATCTACTTATTGTTGACTTATGTGCACAGTGATATGTGGTACTCCAGGTCCATTAATCTCCATGCTTCAATCCAATTTTTCCAACACTACCTGTTGAAGAGACTCTTCTTCCTCCATTTAATTTTTGGGGCCATTTTGTCAAAAAATGGTTGTCCATATGTGTCGGGACTTAACTCCTATTCAATTTTATTCCACTGGTCTATGTGTCTATTTTGGCTCTAGTACCAGGCAGTTTTGATCACAGTAGATCTGTAGTACAGTTTGAGGTCAGAAAATGTGATGCCTCCAGTCTTCTTTCTTTTTTAAAATATTTATTTATTTATTATTGGGTAGAGACAAAGAGAAATTGAGAGGTGGGCAGATAAGTAGGAAAAGAGGCAGAGAGACACTTGTAGCCCTGCTTCACCACTTGAGAAGCTTTCCCCCTTTAGGTGGGGATCAGGAGTTGGACCTGGGTCCTTGCACACTGTAATGTGTGCGCTTAACCAGGTACACCACAGCCTGGCTCCAGGTCTCCATCTTGTTTTCTCAAGATTGACTTGGCAATCCTAGGGACTTTTTGATTCCAAGTAAATGTTTGTAACTTGTGTTTTATCTTTTTAAAGAAATGATAATGGAAGTAAATCTGAATATGGCTTTGATTGGGATGGTCATTTTGACTATGCTAGTTCTGCCTATCCAACAATTTGAGGTAGCTTTCCATGTCTTTGTATCTCTTTCTATTTATTTGAAGAATAACAAATAGTTTTCAGTGTACAAGTCTTTCACTTCCTTTGTTTACTTTAATTTTATATATTTGATGGTTTTTCCTGCTACAGTATAGTCTTGATATTTTGACATTTTGTTATTCTAGTTTAGTGTTTACATAGAAGAATGCCAATAATTTTCATATATTTATTTTGTAACCTGCCAATTTACTATACTATTAAATAATATTTAAAAGTTTTCTAGTGGGGGTTCCAGGAAGATGGCAGACTGAGAAGCTGCTAGCAGCATGTGCTCTGATCACATCTTCTGGAAACGGTAGGATTTTCTGCCTTTAGCAGGCCAGTCAATAAGGGGTCCTAGTGGTGACACCAAAGAGGTGACTATAATTTAATTTGGGTTAAGAATTAGAGTAAAGGTGGCACGGATTAGTGGGAGGGCTGCTCCAGACTTCCCAGGCGGCGCTGGGCAAAGCGGGTGCGCCGGGCATTGTCCTCCACCCGGGAAGGCGGCTCCTCCTCCGGTTGCAGAGCGCTGATGGGTGGCCGGCAGAGGACCCGGAGGGAGCACTATAGCTTGGGGGCTTTCTCTTGGGAGTCTCCAGGGACCACTGCGACCCTGAGGGCAGATCCAAAGACTTCTTAAGTATAGCTCTCATTGGATCAAAGTACTTGGAGCTAGTTTTCATTTTCGAGAAATCCTTTAAAAAAGTCTGGAGGGGGGGTTTCCCGGAAGATGGCGGATTGAGAAGCTGCTAGCCACTGAGCTCCGAGCACATCTCCTGGAAAAGTAGGATTTTCTGCCTTTAGCAGGCCAGCCAATAAGGGGTCATAGCGGTGACAAGGAGGTGACTATAACTTAATTTGGGTTAAGAATTAGAGTAGGGGAAAAAAATTCTTTTTTCTTCCTTTTAATTTTCAAGCATACCTCCTTTCCCCCCCATAAGCAGTCCCTGGGGACCAGCTCCTAGCAGGATACCCCACACCACCAAGCAGGGTGCTTTTTTGAATTCACTGATACACATTTGGGAAGTTCGTTGCACTGCTCTTTAATTACAACTCTTTTTCTTATCTTCTCCCTTTTCTCTCTCTTGTCTCTCTCTCTCTCTCTCTCTCTCTCTCTCTCTCTCTCTCTTTTTTTAATCTTGTCATACACTTCTTCCTGCCTTTCTGAATTTGTGAATTACTTTGTGGAAGAAATCTGACTCAGAGTGGACTCTCTATGTGTGTATCTCTGCTCTAGGTCCCTTTCTCCTCTTGTTACCCCTAGAATATACAGTGGATAGTAGATTTGCATAACTGTATATTCTTGCTATCCTCTCTTTCTTTTCTCTTTCTTCACTGGGATTTGGTTACTATTTTTTCATGGACTAGAGAAATTGTTTGGCTAACTGGTAACGATTAAACTACTTCAATACTTACTTCAGTTGCTACAGTAATTCTGGAGATTGGTGAGTGCAATTGTCAAAAAGGTATTTAGTACAGTGTTACTAGTACTCAAGACACAACAACTGAGGAACAACAGAGCATAAAAAAAAAAGAAACACATAAATAAAAAAAATGGGTAGATCAAAAACAAATAAAACTGCTACTCCAATGAATGAAGAAAAGAGCCCAGAAGAAACTACAAATCAGGCAGAAGTAACCATAGATAAGAAAAGTATGCAAGCAATAATAAACTTATTAATCACAGAAATGAAAACAACATTGGAGGAAAGGAATAGCAGTATTAGGGAAACAACAGTTGAGACCCCCAAGGTAAATACTGATTATCTTGAGGAAATTAGAGAACTGAAAGCTGAAATAGCTGTAATGAAGAAAGAAGCTGAGGCAAGGGAAAGCAGACTAACAGAAGCAGAAAACAGAATTAGTCAGACAGAGGATGAGTTAGAGAAAACAAAGAAAGAGGTGAAAGAGCTTAAAAAGAGATTGAGAGACACAGACAACAACAACAGAGACATATGGGATGATCTCAAAAGAAGTAACATTCGCATAATTGGCCTGCCAGAGGAAGAAAGAGAGGAAGGGGAAGCAAACATTTTAGAGGAAATAATACAAGAAAACTTCCCAGACCTGAATAACAGAAAGGATATCAAGGTTCAAGAGGCCCAGAGAGTACCAAACAGAATCAACCCAGACCTGAAGACACCAAGACACATCATAGTCACAGTGAGAAGAAGTAAGGATAAAGAAAGGATCCTAAAGGCTGCAAGAGAGAAACAAAAAGTCAAATACAAGGGAAAACGCATAAGATTATCTGCAGACTTCTCCACTCAAACTCTAAAAGCCAGAAGGGAGTGGCAAGATATCTATTGAGTCCTGAATGAAAAAGGGTTTCAACCAAGGATAATATATCCTGCTAGACTTTCATTCAAACTAGATGGAGGGATCAAAAACTTCTTAGACAAACAACAGTTAAAGGAGGCAACCATCACCAAGCCGGCCCTGAAAGAGGTACTAAAAGACTTCTTATAAACAAGAACATAACTATAATACTTGCAATATATCAGAGCAAACAAATTTTTTTTTGAACAATGGCACTACAATACATTAAATCCATAATATCAATAATTGTCAATGGCTTAAACTCACCCATCAAAAGGCACAGGGTGGGGGGATGGATCAGAAAACATAACCCAACCATATGCTGCTTGCAGGAATCCCATCTGTCACAACAAGATAAACACAGACTTAAAGTGAAAGGATGGAAAACTATCATACAGGCTAATGGACCACAAAAAAGGGCAGGAACAGCCATTCTCATCTCAGACACGATAGATTTTAAATTAAATAAAGTAATAAAAGATAGGCAAGGACATTACATAATGATTAGAGGATCAATCAGCCAAGAAGACTTAACAATTATTAACATCTATGCACCCAACGAGGGACCATCTAAATACATTAAACATCTACTGAAAGAATTTCAAAAATACATCAATAGTAATACAATAATAGTGAGAGACTTCAATACCCCACTCTCACACTTAGACAGATCAACAAAGCAGAGAACCAATAAAGATACAAGAGAATTGAATGAAGAGATCGACAGACTAGACCTCTTGGACATTTTCAGACTCCTCCACCCCCAAAAACTGGAATACACCTTCTTTTCAAATACACATAACACATACTCAAGGATAGACCACTTCTTAGGCCACAAAGACAGCATCAATAAATTCAAGAGCATTGAAATAATCCCAAGTATCTTCTCAGACCACAGTGGAGTAAAACTAACATTTAACAACTAACAGACAATTATTAAAAGACACAGAATTTGGAAACTAAACAACATGCTCCTTAAGAACCACTGGGTCAGAGACTCACTCAAACAGGAAATTCAAATGTTCCTGGAAACTAATGAAAATGAAGACACAACCCATCAAAATATTTGGGACACAGCTAAAGCAGTACTGAGAGGGAAACTTATAGCCATACAGTCATATATTAAACACCAAGAAGAAGCTCAAATAAATTACCTTACTGCACACCGCAAGGACTAAGAGGAAGAGGAACAAAGGAACCCTAAAGCAACCAGAAGGACAGAAATCACTAAAGTTAGAGCAGAAATAAACAACATCGAAAATAAAAGAACCATACAAAAGATCAATGAAGCCAAATGTTGGTTCTTTGAAAGATTAAACAAAATTGACAACCCCCTAGTCAGACTCACCAAACAAAAAAGATAGAAGACTCAAATTAATAGAATTGTAAACGATGGAGGAGATATCACAACTGACACCACAGAAATCCAGAGAATCCTGCAAAACTTCTATAAAGAACTATATTCCACCAAGCTAGAGAATCTGGAAGAAATGGAACAATTCCTAGAAACCTATGCACTTCCAAAACTGAACCAAGAAGAACTACAAAATCTAAATGCACCAATCACAGACAAAGAAATTGAAACCGTTATTAAGAACCTCCCCAACAACAAAAGTCCTAGACCAGATGGCGTCACAAACGAATTCTAAAAAACTTTCAGGAAACAGTTAATACCCATACTTCTTAAGCTATTCCATAAGATTGGAGAAACAGGAATACTCCCTTCCACCTTTTATGAAGCCAACATCACCCTGATACCAAAAGCTGATAGGGACGGAACAAAAAAGGAAAACTACAGACCAATATCTCTGATGAACATAGATGCCAAAATATTAAACAGGATCTTGGCCAACCGGATACAGCAACACATCAAAAAGATTGTTCATCATGACCAAGTGGGATTCATCCCAGGAATGCAAGGCTGGTTCAACATCCGTAAGTCAATCAATGTCATTCACCACATCAATAAAAGCAAAGCCAAAAACCACATGATTATCTCAATAGATGCAGAGAAAGCCTTTGACAAAATCCAACACCCGTTCATGCTCAAAACTCTACAAAAAAGGGGAATAGATGGGAAATTCCTCAAGATAGTGGAGTCTATATATAGCAAACCTACATCCAACATCATACTCAATGGACAGAAGCTGAAAGCATTCCCCCTCAGATCGGGGACTAGACAGGGCTGTCCACTGTCACCGTTACTCTTCAACATAGTATTGGAAGTTCTTTCCATAGCAGTCAGGCAAGAGAAAGAAATCAAAGGAATACAGATTGGAAGGGAAGAAGTCAAGCTCTCACTATTTGCAGATGATATGACAGTATACATAGAAAGACCTAAAGAATCCAGTAGAAAATTACTGGAAGTTATTAGGCAATATAGCAAGGTATCAGGCTACAAAATCACTGTACAAAAATCAGTGGCATTTCTTTATGCAAACACTAAATCTGAAGAAGAAGACATCCAGAAATCACTCCCATTTACTGTTTCAGCAAAATCAATCAAATACCTAGGAATAAAGTTGACCAAAGAAGTGAAAGACTTTTATGCTGAAAACTCTGAGTCGCTACTCAAGGAGATAGAAAATGATACCAAGAAATGGAAAGATATCCCATGCTCATGGATTGGAAGAATAAATATCATCAAAATGAATATTCTCCCCAGAGCTATATACAAATTTAATGCAATACCCATCAAAGTTCCACCAAGCTTCTTTAAGAGAATAGAACAAACACAACAATCATTTATCTGGAACCTGAAAACACCTAGAATTGCCAAAACCATCTTGAGGAAAAGAAACAGAAATGGAGGCATCACACTCCCAGACCTTAACCTATATTATAAAGACATCATCATCAAAACAGCATGGTACTGGAACCAAAATAATCACACAGACCAATGGAACAGAATTGAAAGCCCAGAAGTAAATCCCAACACCTATGGGCATCTAATCTTTGATAAGGGGGCCCAAAGGATTAAATGGAAAAAGGAGGCTCTCTTCAATAAATGGTGCTGGGAAAACTGGGTTGAAACATGCAGAAGAATGAAATTGAACCACTTTATCTCACCAGAAACAAAAATCAACTCCAAATGGATCAAAGACCTAGATGTCAGACCAGAAACAATCAAATACTTAGAGGAAAACATTGGTAAAACACTTTCCCACCTACACCTCAAGGACATCTTTGATGAATCAAACCCAATTGCAAGGAAGACTAACGCAGAAACAAACCAATGGGACTACATCAAATTGAAAAGTTTCTGCACATCCAAAGAAACTATTGAACAAACAGAGAGACCCCTCACAGAATGGGAGAAGATCTTCACATGCCAGACATCAGACAAGAAACTAATCACCAAAATATATGAAGAGCTCAGCAAACTTAGCACCAAAAAAGCAAAGGACCCCGTGCAAAAATGGGCAGAGGATATCAACAAAACATTCACCTCAGAGGAAAACCAAAAGGCTAACAAACATATGAAAAACTGCTCTAGGTCACTGATTGTCAGAGAAATGTAAATTAAGACAACACTAAGATACCACCTCACTCCTGTAAGAATGGCATACATCAAAAAGGACAGCAGCAACAAATGCTGAAGAGGATGTGGGGACAGAGGAACCCTTTTACATTGCTGGTGGTAATGTAAATTGGTACAGCCTCTGTGGAGAGTAGTCTGGAAAACTCTCAGAAGGCTAGACATGGACTTTCCATATGATCCAGTAATTCCTCTCAGGGGGTTATACCCCAAGGACTCCATAACACCCAACCAAAAAGAGGTGTGTACCCCTATGTTCATAGCAGCACAATTCATAATAGCTAAAACCTGGAAGCAACCCAGGTGCCCAACACCAGATGAGTGGCTGAGAAAGCTGTGGTATATATACACAATGGAATACTACGCAGCTATCAAAAACAATGAACCCACCTTCTCTGACCCTTCTTGGAAAGAGCTAGAAGGAATTATGTTAAGTGAACTAAGTCAGAAAGATAAAGATGAGTATGGGATGATCCCACTCATCAACAGAAGCTGACTAAGAAGATCTGAAAGGGAAACTAAAAGCAGGACCTGATCAAATTGTAAGTAGGGCACCAAAGTAAAAACCCAGTGGTGAGGGGTAGACATGTAGCTTCCTGGGCCAGTGGGTGGTGGGAGTGGGCTTGATGGATGGGTCACAGTCCTTTGGTGGTGGGAATGGTGTTTATGTACACTCCTAGCAAAATGTAGACATATAAATCACTAGTTAATTAATATGAGAGGGGGAAAATCAATTGTATGTCTCAAAGTTTCTCAAAACACAAACTGAATCTTTTTAATATATAGGCTGTGTATTTGATATGTGGACTCTCTCAAAAGCCTAGACCAAGTAGATTAGAAGCATCCAATAGCACAGCTATATACGAGATACTGGATACTGTACAGCAAACCATAACAAAAGGACTTTTCAAGGTTAACCCAATTAACAAATAATGTGATGATAACATTAACTATCGATTGTCTTTTTGAACCCTAAGATAGCAGGAACCTCATATCTTCCCCCAGTTCTGGAACCCTTGGATAGGGCCCACTTTCCCGTATGCATCTCCCAATCCAAACCAAATAATATTGCATCTGCCAATCACAACCTAACCAAAGCAACGATTGCCACCTCAACATGCTTCACCTCAGGGTGTATCCAGAGACTTCATGTGTGGAATGACAACCCTTCAGCTTCATTACTCGGGTGAGATCTTTCCTTTTATAGTACACTCTATAGTGTACTATAAAAGTACACTATAAAAGTTCATCTCAGGTAGTTCACTTTCTAACAAAGTCCCATAACCTAGATATACACCAGTTTCTGTGAGAGAGAGCTTATGTGCACATGTATCCATAAACTACTGCAAAATATATACCTGAAAGCAGAAGTACACTAGAGTTTGCAGTGAGTACCTCCCTAACACTTCCTCTCCACTATTCCAAGCTTGGGATCCATGACTGCTCAACAAATTGTTTGGCTTCGTATGTTAACTCTCTTTTCAATCACCAGGTTTCAGATGTCACTAGGATGCTGGCCAGGCTTCCCTGGATTGAAGACCCCACCAATGTGTCCTGGATCCCAGAGAAGCTGTGTCCAGCTTCCCCAGAGACACACGTTACTAGGGAAAGAGAGAGGCAGACTGGGAGTGTGGACCAACCAGTCAACGCCCATGTTCAGCGGGGAAGCAATTACAGAAGCCAGACCTTCTACCTTCTGCAACCCTCAACGCCCCTGGGTCCATGCTCCCAGAGGGCTAGAGAATGGGAAAGCTATCATGGGAGGAGGTGGGTTATGGAGATTGGGTGGTGGTAATTGTGTGGAGTTGTACTCCTCCTACTTTATGTTTTTGTTCATTAATCCTTTCTTAAATAAAAAATTTAAAAAATAATAAAATAAAAAAATAAAAGTTTTCTAGTGGATTCCTTAGAATTTTCTATATCATAGGCTATCATCTGCAAATAGTGATAGTTTAATTTCTTCTTTTCTAATCTGAATGTCTTTAATTTTTTGATTCTTTTATCTTTCCAGATAGCTATGACTAGGACTTCTTATACTATGCTGAACTGTAGTGGTGAAAATATGCAGCCCTGCCTTGTACCTAATCAGAGAGGGAAACTTTCATCTTTTAACCATTTTTATAATATTGTCTATAGTTTGCTATATATAGAATAAACTATTTTGAAGAATCCCCCATTGATCTTCATTTTTTTAATGTTTTGATCATGAAAGGATGCTGAATCTTGTCAAGAGCTTTCTATGCAACTATTAAACTAATCATGTGGTTTTTGATTTTCCTTCCTTTTGTTGATGTGATGAATCATACTTACTGATTTATGTATATTGAGCCAGACTTGCATCCCTGGAATAAATCCTGGTTGATTATAATTTACATTTTTATTAATGTATTGGTGTATCCAATTAGTACATAGAATTTTGTTGAGTGTCTTAGCATATATGTTCATCAAAGACATTGGTCTGTAGTTTTCTTTTTCAGTTGTTTCTTTGTCTGTTTTTCATATCAGGGTGATACTGGCTTTATAGAAGCTATTAGGGAATCTTTCTGTGTCTTCAATACTTTTGGGAGAGCTTGAGGAGTAAAGATAATAGTTTTTCCTTTGTTGAATTCATTTGTGAATACATTGAGGCCTAGACTTTTGTTGTTCAGTAGATTTTTAATTTCTATTTCAATTACTTTAGCTATAATTGCTCTTTTCATACTTTTCAGTTCCTCCTAGTTTAGTCTCAGGAGGATGTATACTTTTTTTAAAAAAATTTTTTTTCCATCTCATCCAGTTTCTCATATATGCCTTATATGATAACATGATATTTTCAACTTTTGTGATGTCTGTTTCCTCTTCATTTGTGATATAATTTATTTGAGTCCTCTCCCTTTATTTTTTATTAAATTGGACCATAGGTTTGTCAATTTTGTTTACCATTTCAAAGAACAAGCTCTTAGTTTCATTGAATTTTATGCTTTTTTCTCCCAATGTTGTTGATTTCTGATCAGATTTTTGTTATTTCACTCTTTCTACTATCTTTGGTTGTCCTTTATTCTTCTTTTTTCTAAGTCTCAGGTATGAAGTCAGGTTATGGATTTGAGTTTTTCTTACTCCCTAATGTGTGTTTGTGTGGCTATGAATTTCCCTCTTAATACTACTTTAGCTGTGTCCCAAATATTCCAATGGCTTGTGTCTTTTTTGCTTGTATCTTTTTTTTAATTTGTTTCCAGGAACATTTTAATTTTCTCATTCACCCAACAGTTGTAAGTAGTATACTTCTGAGTTTGCATATTTGGGAGTTTTCTCTAACTTTCAGTTTGCTGTTGAATATTATTTTAATTTTCCTGTGATCTGAGAAGATACCAGGAATGATTTTAATGCTCCTGAATTTATTTATGTTGTCTTTATGGTCTAGATATTATGTATCTATGAGAATGCCCTATGTTGAAGAAGATATATTTCACTTTTTGGGAATGAAAAGCTCTGCAGATATCTAATAATATGACCTATCCACCTTTTAATTTAATTCTCTTGTTCCTTATTAATATTCTGCCTCATTGATCCTGTTGGTTGAGAGAGTGGGGAGTTACAAATCCCTTATTATTGTGTTTCTGTCAATGTAAATTCTCAGGTGTCTTAGCATATGAGTATAGCTATTCCTGCTTTTTTAAAAATAGGTCCATTGGCTTCTATGATAGTTTTACATCTTTTTTACTTTGAGCCTATTCTTTCCCAGTGGGATCAAGTGGGTATTTTGCAGACAGTATATGGCTTGGTCATGTTGCCTGATCCACAATCCTATACTATGTCTTTTGGTGGGTGAGTTCAAACTATCAATATTTAATGAAATTACAGATTTGACATTTCAGTGCTATTCTTTAATGTAGGTCTTAAGTGTTATTGTATGTGTGTATTTGTTATTATAAGAGTCCCTCTAGGACTTCCTATAAGTCTGGTTTGGTTGTAATAATTGCTTACACTGTCCCTTTTCTGAAAATGTCTTTATTCCTTCCTCCAATTTGAATAAGTCTAATGGGATAAAGTATTACTGGTTGGAAGTCTTTTTCATTCAGTAGTCTACTGATATCTTGCCATTTCTTTCTGACTTTTAGGGTTTCTCTTGAAAAATCTGAGATAGTCATCAGGTTTTACCTCTGTATGTTTCTTTTTCTTGTTCTCTTACTGCTTTTAGTAGCTTTTATTTACTACTGGTGTTTGCCAGTTTAATTATAATGTGTCATTGTGTATACATCTTTGGATTAATTTTGTTTGCTATTGTCTGAATCTCTTGTATCTTTATACACTTCCCATTTTTCACCTAGGTAATATTCTTTGCTATTATTTCATCAGGCATATTGACAGGCCAGTGATTTAAATGTTCTGCTTTAGGTCATAGCACATTTGTCTGCTGTTCTTTTTACTATCTTTTCTCTAGGTTTTTTATTAGTTTTCCTGCTTCATCTTCACAGTTACTGATTCTTTCTTCAATTTCAGTTGTTTTTCTAGAAAGTCCCTCAAGTTTATTTTTCAGTTCAGCTATTTTATCTTTTTGTAATTTGTTTGTTTGTTGTGACTTTTAGTTCATTTTTTGTGTAGCTTTGTTCAGTTGTAATGGTTTTTAGCTCTGCTATTGTGTTATTTTGTTGGGCTATTGTAGCATTTACTTTAGCTAATGTTGCTACTAATTCATTTAATTTGTCTTTTTATTTGTTTGTTTGTTTGCTTGTTGTTCTTGATTTTGCTCCTATAATCTCTTGCGGGCTTGTCTGTTTTTCTTCCTTTTCAGGTGATATACTTTTTTTTCCATGAGTTTTATCACTTCAATGGCAAATATGTGGACTCATTTTTCAGGCTCTACCTCAAAGAGTGTAATTGTCTCTCAAAGAGTGTAATTGGTTTATTAGAATTTTGGTGAAATGAATTAGTTAGTTTCTCTATTCTGTCTGTTATCAACATGTTTCAAGTTGACCTGTGTTCTCAGAGATGAATGGTTGACTAGGGAGTGTAGACATGTATCACATCAAGATGAGCTCAGGTTGGGGAAGCCACAAATTGGCCCCTGGAACGGTCAGTGTGCTCAGTTATTCAGTAGGACATGTTGGGTGTTGCCAGCCTAGAGAGGTTGCAAAGATGTCTCTGTGGTGGTCAGTGACCTGTATTCCTTTCATGGACCATAAGCCATCTGGCTGTCTCTGGTGAAGGTTTAAGGAGTTATTTCATAGCTTCAAAGTATCTCCATATTGAATGAATGCAACTAGGCTGTCTCTGGGTATGGCAATCATTGCCTAGGAATGTACAAAGGGGTTCAGTGGCTCTACAGTCTCAGAGTCTGCTGGACAGGAAACCATGTGGTTTATTTCAAGAGCATGTGCAGGGTTTAGCCATTCCTCTCGGTGGTCATGGCACTGGCTGAATGGAGACCCACTATATCTCTGGGTACAGGACTTTCTCAGGATTGGATCCATGTCATCTTCATGGTTTGTGGAAACAGGTAGCCTATCCCCAGGGACTGGGGAATCTTGAAAGTATGCTCTGTGAGACCACCAGGGTTGATCTCCTAGAGGCAAAGAGGCTCCAGGGATAGAGAGAAGCTGAAGCCATAGATTCAAAAGATCCTTTGAGAAAACAAAGATTCCACTGTAAGTTTGGTTGCACATGGGTAGATTTTCTCATCACAGCATCTTATGTGTCTGCAGAACATTCTCACCCCCAACTTAGTTGCATTTTGCACCAGGACCCCAGCCTCTTTTCCCAGCTCCCAGCACTCTACCTGTTATTCTTCCCCAAAGTCCTTTGCTTTGGTGCAATACACCGAATCCAGTCCAAGTTTTACTTTGTATTGCCCCTTTCAGTTTTTGTTTCTTCAGTTCTTCCTAAGAATCAGATCATCCCATATTTATTCTTCTATTTCTGGCATATTTCACTTAATATGATTCCTTCAAGTTCCATCCAAGATGAGGTGAAGAAGACCACTTAATTATTCTTGACAGCTGAGCAATATTCCATTGTGTAGATATACCATAACCTTCTTAGCCAGTCAACCTTTATTGGACATCTGGACATATGATTAACCATAAAGAAAATAAAACAGTCATTAACATATCTTTATCTATCAAAGTAACACACACATACATATTTACATATAAAGCACATAGATACAACTATACATACATACATAATAAGTATTGGGTTATTGGAAAAGTCATTCCACATTTTTGCAAAGAAAGACAGGAAGATGGTCACAACTTTTCTGAAAACCAATAACTAACAGGTAGCAGTGCATTAATAGGGGTGTTTAAAACCCCCCTCTATGACAATGTGGATTTTTCAAATAAAGTCTGTAAAGTCTGAATCTATCTTAAAAGAAATATTAAACCAGGTGGATATAACATATATTCAGAACATTCCATCCAAAAGCAAATAGAATATACTTCTCAAATATACATGGAATATTATCAGGGAAAGATGACTGTTGGCATACTTCTGGATTCTGCTTGTGAAGCCTTCTGTTTTTATCATCACATTGGGTTCGCTTTGTGTTACTTGCGATGTGTTCTGTTTGCATGTCCACTGTTGGCTGGGCAGCCCCCTGCCTCCGGGATATTGGTTTGGCACTCGCTCCCACTGCCTCTGGGACACTTGGTTTAGTCCTCGCTGGTTCACACTTTTCTCTTTTCCCCGCCCCCTATCCTATGTACTTCCTTTGTTCCTGACTCTTCCACCAGAGGAGAGACCTGCAGATGACAACTTTGACACAAAGCTAATCTCAATGAATCTAGAAAATAAAAGTCTCGTAAAATTATTTTCTGATCATATTTGTATAAATTTTGAGATCAACTATGGGGCTCAGGGGAGTCAGGAACATTACAAAACTGTGGAGCTCAAACAATATTCTACATAATGACTAATGAATCACCAAAAATATAAAAGAAAAATACATATGGCTAGGGAGAAAATAAAGAACAGAAGAGACGACTTGCATATGTGGGCACCTGATTTATCTCTAGCATTGCATTTTAAATGAAGACACAAAACAAATGTAGTATCACAAGTAGTGAATTGGCATTGGCACTTTAATCTCTCTCAGAAAAAAAAAATCTAGAGACAAATAAAGATGAAAATACTATATTAAATATAAAATATTTGGTATGCAGCAAGAAAAAAAGTACTAAAAGGAAAGTTTATCATGATATAGACTTATGTTAAGAAATAACAGTCTTGGCGGAGGGTAGATAGCATAATGGTTATGCAAACAGACTCTCATGCCTGAGGCTCCAAAGTCCCAGGTTCAGTCCCCCACACCACCATAAGCCAGAGCTGAACAGTGCTCTGGTAAAAAAAAAAAAAAAAAAAAAGGAAGAAAGAAAAGAAAAAAGAAATAACAGTCTCAGGGGACAAACAGTGATGCACAGAGTACTACTGGAAGGATCCTTGCAAGGACTAGGGTTCAAGGCCCTGTTTTCCACCTGAAGCAAGGATACTCCATAGTCTGTGAAGCAGGTCTACAGGTGTCTCTCTCTCTCTCTCTCTCTCTCTCTCTCTCTATATATATATATATATATATATATATATATATATATCTTCCCTTGCTCTCTCAATTTCTGTTCTATTGACTAAAATAGGAAAAAGAAAAGAAGGGGGGAAATGGCAGCTAGGAACAGTGGATTCATAGTATTGGCTAAGAGCCTCTGGGATAAACCTGGTGGTAATGAGGGGTACAGAGAGAGAGAGGGAGAGGGAGGAGTGAGAGAGGGAGAGGGAGAGGGAGAGGGAGGGAGAGGGAGGGGGAGGGGGAGGGGGAGGGGGAGGGGGAGGGAGAGGGAGGGGGAGGGAGAGGGAGAGGGAGAGGGAGAGGGAGAGGGAGAGGGAGAGGGAGAGGGAGAGGGAGAGGGAGAGGGAGAGGGAGAGGGAGAGAATAGTCTCAGGAAAACAATTTAAAATTTCACTTTAAGGAATTTTTAAGTGAAACCCAAAATGAGAATTAGGCAGAAAACAACCAAAGTCAGAAAAGACAAATAAATACAAGTCAGGGGTCAAGGAATAGCTCCTTGACTAGCTTGCTTTGTCATGCAAATGGCCCAGATTCCTGCTGCTTCCCACCTTGCTGATGGAAGCTTCAGTGCTTTGGTTTCTTTACTTCATGTCTCTGTTTCTGTCCTTTTATTTGAAAAGGTTCACCTAAACCAGTGAAAATCTAGTGATGACTACATAAATAAGTCAAAAAGACTGTACAAAATGCCTAGAAAATGAAGAGTTGATTTTTTAAATGTCTGCAAAAATCAACAAACTCTGGGAAGATACACCAAAAAGAAAGATAAAAACCACTAAAATAAAATAAGAAATGTAAGAGAAGTTACGATTGATAGCACAAAACCGGGAAAGAGCATAATAAACCATATATAGACATACAGACATTCATATGATGACCAGTTAAACAGCCTTGAAGAAGTGAGAAACTTTCTTAATTTGCATAAACCCCCATAGGTGAATTTTGAAGTGAAGAAAATAGAACAGATATTCCATAAGCAAAAAAAAAAAAAAAAAAAAAAAGCAACAATTAAAACCCTCACAACCCATACACCTAAAAAAAAAAAAATGTCTAGCATGGAATATCATACAACATTCAAAGATCTGATACAAATCCTCTCAAACTCTTTCAGAAATAAATGAAAAGCCAATACTTCTTTTTTTTCTTTTAATATTTATTTTATTTATTTATGCCCTTTTGTTGCCCTTGTTGTTTTATTGTTGTTGTTGTTGGATAGGACAGAGAGAAATGGAGAGAGGAGGGGAAGACAGAGAGGAGGAGAGAAAGATAGACACCTGCAGACCTGCTTCACCGCCTGTGAAGCGACTCCCCTGCAGGTGGGGAGCCGGGGTTCGAACCGGGATCCTTATGCCGGTCCTTGTGCTTTGCGCCACCTGCCCTTAACCCGCTGCGCTACAGCCCGACTCCCTAAGCCAATACTTCTTAACTCCTTTTATAATATTAGTTATTATTTTGGTGCCAAATCTAAACAAGCACACTGCACACAAAAGAAAAAGACTAACCGGAATTTCTGCTGTATAGAGGCTCATAATCCTCAGCTAAATATTAGACGTATTTTATTACAGTATTTTAAGGGGGTCTGGGCAGTGCTACACCAGGTTGAATGCACATGTTATCATACACACGGACCCAGATTCAAGGCCCTGGTCCACACCTACATGGGTGAAGCTTCAAGAATGGTGAAGCATGGCTGCAAGTGTCTCTTCTGTCTCTTCCTCTCTCCCTTTCAACTCTCAATTTCTCTCTCTCTATCCTATCAAAATAATTCATAAAGAATTCACAAGATAAAATATTAAATGAAGAAATGTGAGGCAAATGAAAAAACCAAAGTAATCCATAACCTTCTTGCTTTTATTTTCCCAAACTATATTACTTCCTGGAGGAGATATGTAATGTTAGGTCAAAATGGGAACCTTTAGTATTGTAAAAAACAAAGCAAACAAAAAAACAAAAAACCTTTAGGGAATGTTTTATTTGCTAAATAGATACAGGATAGTTTTACTTAGCATGACCAGAAGACTTTTGTGATCTTGATTGTCTAGAAGGGAAATGGATCTCTTATTTTCAGTGATGGGGGAAATAATTTCTCTAGATGAGTTTTAAAAGAATACTGACAAAAACTAAATTTGTACTTTGCTTCACATCCTTAATCCCAACATGCACTATAGAACTGTTCACATACTAATTTATAAAAAATACACATTGTATTTGTTGATAAAAATAGTATGAACAGTCCAACAACAGATGAGTGGCTGAGCAAGTTGTGGTATATATACATAATGGAATACTATTCAGCTATTAAAAACACGGTGACTTCACCTTTTTCAGCCTATCTTGGATGAAGCTTGAAGAAATCATGTTAAATGAAATAAGTCAGAAGGTTGACTATAAGATGATCTCACTCTCAGGCAGAAGTTGAAAAACAAGATCAGAAGAGAAAACACAAGTAGAACCTGAAATGGAGCTGGTGGGGGGTGGGGGGAGTCCAGGTCCAAAAAGGATGACAGAGGACCTAGTGGGGGCTGTATTGTTATGTGGAAAATTGATAAATGTTATGCACACACAAATGACTGTATTTCCTGTCGAATGTAAAACATTAATCCTCCAATAAAAATTTTTAAAAAATAGTATGAACAACTCATAGATAGCATAGTTCCCAAATAATTAAATGGATTTTATCATGAGATAGACAACTCTTTTTAGGTGATTTTACTCCCATGACTAGTAGAAATCAATTAGAATTTTACTCGAGTGATCATGACTTATCTAGGTGATTTTTTTTTAATCTGAGGTAATAACTAACAATGTTTAGAGACATTTTTAATGGTCAGAATCAAAGATAAGAGTCCCAAGAGGCTGTTATACTAATGCCATAATGTTCCTCATAAGAAAGAATTATTTGATGCAAAATGTCAAAGGTTTTTTCATTGATAAATACTGATTTAGGGGCATAATTAGACAAATATAATACATAAAGAAACAAGACTTGGAAAAAATAAGTGAAACTACCAGATTTCACAGACAAAATAAGTTACTGGCTTCCTATAGTCTCTAGAAATAGTCTATATCTTTTCTTTCTAGATTATCTGTGACAACTTCTTGTCAATCCCATTTTTTCTTTTTTGGTACTTTCTCACTACTGAGTAATTCCTGGAGTGCCTCCAGCCTCAGGGCAACCTTCCCTATACCCTGTGTCTATAGTTGTTGTTATCTTTTAACTGGGGAATAAAAGTAAACAGGCTGGACCGTATAATCTACTTGGTTCCTTCTACTTCTGACAATACAAGGTTTGGTTATTTACACACACACACACACACACACACACACACACACACACACACACACACACACACATATAATCAGAGTATTACTCAACTCTGGCTTATGGTGGGGTGGGGGATTGAACCTCGGAATTCGGAGCTTCAGTTATGGGAGTCTGTTTGCATAACTATTATGCTATCTACCCCTGCCCTACCAATAATTTTTATTTTATTTTTATTTATTTATTTTTTACAGAGAGAAAGTCACAAAAAAGGAGGAGGAGGGAGTCAGGCAGTAGCACAGCAGGTTGAGTGCACGTGGCACAAAGTGCATGGGACCAGTGTAAAGATCCTGGTTCAAGCTCCCTGTTCCCCACATGCAAGTGAGTCACTTCACAAGTGGTAAAGCAGGTCTCCAGGTGTCTTTCTCTCCCCTTCTCTTTCTTCCCCTTCTTTATCCATCTTTCTCTGTCCTAGCTAACGATGAAGACATCAATAACAACAACAACTACAACAACAATAATAACAAGGACAACAAAAGGGAAAATAAATAAATAAATAAAAATTAAAAAGGGAGGAAGAAAGGGATAAAAGGTAAATGGAAAATACAGGTAAATAGCATACATAAATAAGTTAAATAACACACTAACAGCTTTTACAAAATAGATAGTCCTGGGGCCGGGCCGGGTAGTGGCTCACCTTATTGTGCGTACATGTTACAATGCGCAAGGACCCAGGTTTGAGTCCCTGGTCCCCACCTGCAGGGGGAAAGCTTCACAAGTGGTGAAGTTGTATTGCAGGTGTCTCTCTGTCTGTCTCCCTCTCTGTCACCCCTTTCCCTCTTGATTTCTGGCTGTCTATCCAATAAATAAAGAAAGAAAATTAAAAAAAAAAAAGATAGTCGTTACCTAGTCTTCTGGGGACTTCCCAGTTGTTTCAAAGTTTTGGCTAATACAAACCGTGCTGCTTGTGATAGGTGATTCTGGTTCTTTTCAGTAAATCCCTGCAAGACATATGGCTGGGTCATTGAATAGGCTCACTTCTAGTATT
This sequence comes from Erinaceus europaeus, assembly GCF_950295315.1. Taxonomy (NCBI): domain Eukaryota; kingdom Metazoa; phylum Chordata; class Mammalia; order Eulipotyphla; family Erinaceidae; genus Erinaceus; species Erinaceus europaeus. Next base: position 64,403,055 of record NC_080179.1, on the reverse strand, counting down.
CTGTGAAATCTCTAGACTGTTTCCCACAAAGTTTGAACTAACGTACATTCCTACCAGCAGTGCAGAGTACACAGCAGGCCATTACTCAGCTGTTTAAAATGACAGTCATCTCCTTTGCCTCATCTGCGATAAAACTTGAAGATATCATGTCAAGTAAGATAAGCCAGAAAGAGAACAAATACAGAATGATGTTACTTGAGGATAGAATTTCAGGTATAATGACCGAGTTAAGCACACACACTACAGTGTGCAAGGACCCAAGTTCAAGCCCCGGTCCCCACCTGCAGGCGGAAAGCTTCCTGAGTGGTGAAGCCGGGCTACAAGTGTCTGTCTGTCTCTCTCCCCTTCTATCTCCCCCACTCCTCTAAATTTCTCACTATCACTATCCAATAATAAATAAATAAAAATACTGAAAAAGAAAGAAACAAAGGACAGAAAAGGAAATCACAGAGTGAAGCTTGCACTGGGTGTGGTATATTGCGCCAAAGCGAATGGACTCGGAAAGAGAAAAAGGGTTAGGGTAGAGAGAATCTTGAGGTCCTGTAGCATACTATATGGTAGATGAGAAACTGAACTCAGGTGTCAGCAACTGTACTGAAAACCATTACCCCCCATAATATATATATACACTTTTATACACATACATGTGTATTGCTATGAGATCTGAGACCCGAAACAAGTTGCAGCTAGTAGATTTAATGATATGGAAACTATGGAAGTTCTACATTTCATTGTAACATTCAGATTTGAATACGATGCAAGCATGAGCATGTTTATTCCTGAAACTAAAAGGAGTTTAGTTTCTGTAACATGAAAAGATAAAATAAGTTTTGTGACTCCACATACAAGTTACTAAAATCTTTTGTTTACTCCTAACCTTTGCCTGCTTTATTATATACAAAGGAGATTTATTTCACACATACACAAACACACACACACACACACACACACACACACACACACACACACACACACACACACACACAGCACTGCTTAGCTAGTTTATGAGCGTAAAGGGATTTGAACCGAAGACCTCTGGTGCCTCAGGCATGAAAAACTCATTGCATAACCATTGGGTGGTCTCTGCAGTCCATTACACTTATATTTAAAGTTTACAATTTTATTCAAAAGTTTACCACATGAATGTATAAAAATATATCATGCAATAATTAATTCTAACAAAATATATTTTTAGTTCCGAATATTCTTTAATGCTCACCAAATAATGTTACGAAAATGTCTCTTCTATTTCTAATTTCAAGTCAGGTGTTTGATAAATGCAACTTAATCCAGAGGAATATTGGGGTCAGTAAAATTTATGATTCAAGAATGTGACTTTTGCGTGGATTTATCTGCAGTTTCAGGTAGACCTTTGCCATTCAAAAATAAATATTTTTTTCAGGTAGATCTTATAATTCCCGTCTGTTCTCTCTTCTTCATCCTTTCTTGATTTTGTTTACCTTCTTGTCCTTTATTTATTACATTTTCTCCAGGGCACTGTTCAGCTCTGGCTCATGACGGTGCTTGGGGTTGAACCTGTTCCTCCAGAGCCTCAGCTCGGAATTTCTTTTGCATCATGATTATGCTGTCAACCTGGGTGTCAGCATGTGTTCTGGACTCTAATTTAATGATTTATTTTTACATTTCATTATGTATTAGATAGCGACAGAGAGAAATTGAGAAGCAATATGGAGATAGGGAGGGAGACAGAAAAAGAGACACCTGCAGTCCTGCTTCACTGCTCATGAACCTTTCTCCCCTACAGGTGTGTGTGGGGGTTCAAACCTGGGTCCTTGTGTATTCTAACATATGCATTCAACTAGTTTTGCCACCACCAGGGCCCCTCCATATTCTTAATTATCTTCCTAAAACATGACGTTTTCCTTCCACACTGCAATTCTTGGTGTGTTCTGGATCTGCAATATTGAACCTCTATCTTTTTTTCCCTATAATCATATTTATTTATTTATTTTTGTCCTGTGTTTTGTTATTCTGTAGTATTAGTATACTGACACCTTGCCGCCAGCTTGTACCATTCCAATAAGATCACACACAAAGCAACACAATTCAGCAGGAATGATCATAAAAAAAAAAAAAGTATCCTTCACCCTGGGAGGTTTGCCCTTCCTCCCAGTAAAGACTGTAAGAAATAGACAGTGGCTCACACTAACACTGCTCAAAGTTTACCAGACTGTAAGAAAAGCATAATCTTAGTCAGAGCAGTTTGAGGGGTGTTGGTGAGAAGAATAAAATCACTGTGAGAACATGTAAATAGAAAATAATTATTAGCGACACTGGTAGTGATGGAGTGTAATCAATATATGGGCCTTAAAATATCAGCATTATCAAAATTAATAATACATTTTAAGATATACTTGCATTAAAATTCAGAATGCACCTTTGTGTTGCTTTTATTTTTGATGTTCCTTGGGAAGATAACATTAAAAATATTGATTTATCGTAACAGCACAATACAACCCCCAAAACCACATTAATTTTAAAATGACTTCAGGTGAGACCTAAGAGTATATCATAAAGTAAAAGATTAAAGCACAGTGCATCTTTTTCCACAATATTGCCTCTCTACTCCAGAATAAAAAGCAGAAGAGAGGGGAAGAGAGGCCACTCTGACTAGGGTGGCTAAGAACAGAATGAAAATTTCTGGTGTGAATTATATTTTGGTTGGTCAGCTGGCCCTTCATTTTCATTCCCTAGATACAAGTTTGGAGAGGCAATGATTGGGCAAAATTTAGGGGGGGATAAATCAAATTTAAGAAAAAAAAACACAAAAACTTCAATTTAAGTAGAGACAACTTGAAATCATGAATCTGATCTACCTGAGGAACATGAAAACAAGGAAAGGTGCTGGGAGAGTTGCCCTGCCTATTAAGTGACAGATTCTCAGAGGACAAGACAGAAAGTACAGTCTAGCATCTTCTAATAATTTATAATCTTACTTTATAATGATCATTATTAAAACAAAACTTCCATGTGCTTTGGCTGGGGTTTAACAAGTGGAAGCTTTATTACATCGTGGGTTGTTTAGGTACATAAAAACCATGGAAGCAAAGCAGGCAAAGGGGTAAAGATTGGCTAGTCATGATGACAAGGAGCCATAAGTCTTCAAGCTAGTTGCCAGTGCTTGACTACAGTTGTTCAGGTCCTGGAGGAAGTGGCATGGCAGGTCCCAGGAAGGAGAACAGGTAAAGAGTAGCAGGAACAGCAGGAACGGAACAGAGAGAATGATTTCTGCTAGTCACTTACTTAAATACCTTTCTGTACGCCTGCAATCCCTTCTAGGTTTGTGTAAGTAAGTTGTATGTTCCTCAGGCTGACTTCAGCCATATGCTAATTATGTTCATGTCCCAACATTAGTTTAGAGGGTAGTAAACTCGAGTGATCGGAACATACAGTCATAATCAAATGAAACTAAATGCCTTAGTAAAAAAGAATTTATTACATTGAATACAAATAAACAATAAATACATTTTATTGAAAGTAGGAAAAGTGAGAAACAATGTAGAAAGATTCAGGTATATGACCTCCATGCCCCTGAACATCAGTTGTCTGTCCATTGGGACTTCAGTATGTTGTTCCCTATCTTAATGCTAATTCTATTTTTTTTAAATTTTTTATTTAAGAAAGGATTAGTGAACAAAAGCATAAGGTAGGAGGGGTACAACTCCACACAATTCTCAACACCCAATCCCCATAACCCACCCCCTCCCATGGTAGCTTTCCCATTCTCTATCCCTCTGGGAGCATGGACGCAGGGTCGTTGAGGGTTGCAGAAGGTAGAAGGTCTGGCTTCTGTAATTGCTTCCCCGCTGAACATGGGCGTTGACTGGTCGGTCCATACCCCCAGTCTGCCTCTCTCTTTCCCTAGTAGGGTGTGACTCTGGGGAAGCTGAGTTCCAGGACACATTGGTGGGGTCTTCAATCCAGGGAAGCCTAGCCAGCATCCTGGTGGCATCTGGAACCTGGTGATTGAAAAGAGAGTTAACATATGAAGCCAAACAATTTGTTGAGCAATCATGGATCCCAAGCTTGGAATAGTGGAGAGGAAGTGTTAGGGAGGTACTCACTGCAAACTCTAGTGTAATCCTGCTTTCAGGTATATATTTTGCAGTAGTTTATGGATACGTGTGCACATAAGCTCTCTCTCACAGAAACTGGTGTATATCTAGGTTTATGGGGCTAATTCTATTTTTTAAACCAAATTTCTCTCTTTTGTATGTATGTGTGATTGAAATATCTTCAAGAGTCCCGGCTTTTCTTTCTCTTCTTATTCTTTCAGTATGAATAGCCTTAATCTAAACTTTAAAATCCACCCAATCTTAGATTCTTTAATTCTAACCCTAGGAAATCAGAGGTCAATCTCTAAGATTATATATTTCTGACAGGTTCCATTTTGATGGATGTATTGCTAGTTTACAAATGCATAAAAAAATAAAGAAAGAAAATAAGTTAAAAAGTAGGGGTGTGTGTTTGAGAGAGAGAGAGAATCAATTCAAAATCCTAGATTATTGCTCCTAAGCTCCCAATTCTTAGTACAAGAAAAATTGTAGAAAAAAAGCAAAATCTACAACCCTCAACAGGACAGCACAAACACACTCCCACAGAGCTCTCTTCTCCATCCCCTTAACTCACCCTGCCAGACAAGCAGGTTTTCCTAATAATTTAAACTCTGTAAAAAGAAAATAGTCCCAAGGTGAAGACAAAAATCTCCTGAAACACAAAAGAAAATTGGTAAAGTGGAACTCATCTATATTTTATTAGAAGAAAATAATAACTTAATCACCATGCTAGGTTAAACAATGGAAACAAAATAGATATGTAAAGTCATGTAGGAAGGGCCAGGGAGAGAGCAGTGGTTACATAAAAGACTATCATGCCTGGGACTCAGACTAGCCAGGTTCAGTCTCTAGCACCAGATTAAGTCAGAGCTGGAAAGTGCTTTGGTGTAAAAAATCTAAACAAAGCAAATAAAAAATAAAAAAAAAACAAGTACAGGAATATTTCATGCACAAAACAGATAAAGAATGTAGTTTAGAAGGAAACATATATGAGCATCAAAATTAACAATCTATAAAACATTCACAATAACCTGGGGGGTGGCATAGTGGGTAAAGCACTGAACTCTCAAGCATGGGGTCCTGAGTTTAATCCTTCTGTTACATTTTCCAGTGCAATTCTTTGGTGCTCTCTTGTTTTGTCATCTTCATAAATATGTAATTTTTAAAAACATGAATGATTCAGGGGACTGATGGTGGTACAATCTGTAGAAAACACACAATTCCAATCAAAAGGACCTCAAGTTCAAGTCTTTGGTCCCCATCTGCAGAAGGAAAGCTTCCCGAGCAGTGAAGTAGTGCTGTAGACCTCTCTCTCTCTGTGTGTCTCCCTTTCTTTCTCTCTAGCTCTCTCTCCAGCTCTCTCTCTCTCTAGCTCTCTCTAGCTCTTTCTCTCTCTAGCTCTCTCTCTTTCTAGCTCTCTCTCTCTTTTTCTCTCACTCTTTCCTCTACCCCCTTCCACTCTTAATTTATCTGTCTCTATCTGCAAAATAAAATAAAAAATTGACCTCCAAGAGCATGCACCAGCAATAACCCTGGTGGATATATCAGAATGATTCATATCATGGTAGAATTTAAATTGAACAAAGTTTGATTCTAATATATGGGTAACCTAAAAACAGAAATGCTTGAAAATAGATTTTGTCTAGCTAAATAACATTCCTACAAATAAATGTGAGAAATAAATAAAAGAATATGATGTAGAACCATACTGCAGTCATCAGTCCAATAAGATTCATAAAAGTATTAGTGACTGTAGAGAAAAGAGAGAAAGATATTGAGCAATGTCACAGTGACAATGAAGTGGAAAGGAAGGAAATAGTACAATTATTTTAAAACATTGAAAGGATATTGAAGATCCTCCTACAACACTTCAGATGATTTATTTACAAGCCAGAGACACAGAGAGGCCAAAGTATCAACCTTGCATATAGGGTACCTCTCCTGCATGTGCAGAAGCACTACAGAAATTTTACCTGGCGTCTCAAGTACGCAAGTATTGAGCCCTACTCCTAACCGTAATAGAGAAAATTTGTTGTTACCAAATAAGTATCTGAACAGAGAAAAAGTAGTGCTCAGTGAGCTAATAAAATCTTCTAGTTATTGTTAATTAACTATACATAGGAATTGATTTTAGGATTCATGAACCCATAAAAAGATAGACTGCTGGAACTGGAAGACATCATGTTAAGTGAGATAAGCCGAAAGAGAAGGGCAGATACCGAATGATCTCAGAAAGTGAAATGTGACCTGAGCATATGTATTGCATCAAAGCGAGGAACTCTAGGGAAAAGGGGGTGGAAGAGAACAGCAGAAGCCGCGTGCATAATGAAATGATATGCATGAGACAATGGCTGCACTATAAAGCATTAACTCTTTCAATAAAAGCAAGAATGAGGTAAATCAAATGCATAGAGCAGATACAGGTATGTTTCCTTATGAATTAATTAAATATATAATAAATTTAAACAGTTATAGTTAAATATTTTCCAGACATAAAACCATGAAGACTAACAGAAAGCAAAGCAATATAAGGTGGACGAGTTCAATTTGGATAGAAAAAAATGGAACAGGAATTGTATGCTGCTTAAAAACAAAAGAAGAGCAAGAAAACTCACAAATTTAGAATATTTAGAAATTAAGTATATTTTATAAGAAAAATAAATGTCGTGGAATAAGAAAATCAGTTATATATATATATATATATATATATATATATACACACACATATATATACACATATATCATTGATATGTAAGCTTTCAGTTTACTAAGTTACAGCACATGCTTCTCAGGAAAAATCACAAGAATCACCATCATGTATTGGCATATGGGACTCAGGATGTTTGCAATTGTAGCCCAAGAGATGACAGAATAGCTAAACAAGAGAGAAAATTAAATGAGGTCTTTTGACCAGAAAAATGGAATCACAGATCCAATGTTCCCATATTTGACATTTGACACTCCTTGCATGTATATGTTATATTCTACTTTAATGTTGTATCATTAAAACTCCAGGAGGGCTGACTTAGAAATCTGCATAAAAATGTAAAGAGTTATACAAAGAGAAGATGGAAAATAGGAAATCTTATAGAAGAAAAGGGAGGTAGTGGAAACGACTGAATAGCCACCATGACACAGTTGAGTTTTCACATACATCCTTGTGTCATAACATGAGGGGGACTCCCTTCCCACTCTTCAGGGGAATGTCACCATTTGAGAACACCCAAGATCAAATCATGGTTATCACAGACCCATGCTGCATCATCACATAGCTGGTGGCCAGAAGCCAACGCTGTCATCACTTGATTTTGTGCTGCAAAAGGCAGAAAATCTGATTGTTCAGCAACATGTAATCATCTTACAACAAATCTGGAAGATGTTACCCAAAGACTAGATGATATCCAGACCTTGGGATTTCATGCAGACAAAAAAAAATATGAAAGATAGTCTTTAAGATAAAAACTGTATCTGTAGCCATTAAGTTGGCATATTGAAAGAAGATTCAAATCATTAAGCTTCAAAATGAGCCTTTAGGAAATTAGGATTGCAATCTAAATAAATCAGGCAGGACCTGAAGAGTCAGGAGATAGGTAAACATCCACCAAAGTCCCCTCTGTAATCAGTGCCCAGGTAACACATATTCCTCAGAGACGGCACATACCCTGAGAAATAGAGTAACATTTACTGAACACTATGAATGGATAATAAAATACCTTTTAAAAAAATGTTTGTGTACTTATTAACATGAGATAGAGGTGAGAGAAAGGACCAGAGCATCACTCTTGACACATGTGATACTGGGAATCAAACTTGTTACTTCATGTATTGAACTTCAAAACTCTAGCCATTGCACCACCTTCCAGGCTACATGACTGAAGATTTCAGAGCAGAACCAAGTTATGATTTAAATAAATATTGTAAGTCTTGTTTCCTTGAGTGTATTATTCTAACTTCACAATTTTTGCTTTACTCCATTTTGAAAATGTAGGGATATTAATATTACCTGTACTTATACTTTGGAACATTTATATCTTTATATTCCTGTCTTTTCACATTCTTGCTTGCTGGGCCAGTGTCTTATCCGCAATGCCAGCTCTAGGGCTGCTCTTTGCACAATCTTTATACCATGCAACCTCCTGTTGCACTAATGCTGGAGAAGGAAACAGAGGCTATTAACATAAAGAATGTAGTCACTTTACTAACAAAGGTCAAACCACTAAACACTAAATGTAGAAAGAAGCCCACTATTATTTGAGAAAATGGATCCTGAACCCTTTCCAGTTAATGCCTCTGACCCTTTGTCTTTCTAGTCTGAGAGATTTCTTGGGTCACCACAAAAAAAAAATAAATCAAAGGATGCCCTGGGTTTGGGCAAGGGACACTGATTTATGTAGAAATAGCACCACTTAGTACAAAATGTAGACTTGATTCCAGGAAAAGAAAACAAAAAACAAAACCAGCCAACCAAACAAACAAACCTGACTCCAAGCTCCAGAGGGTAGGAAAAATAGATACAGTTAAGTATAAAGATAAAGAATGGGGGCTTATAATAGAAATATTTTTAATCTCTTTTTAAAAGATATAGACATCATAAAGTACTTAATCAAATAGTTTCTATTTATCTCCTATTACACTTCTTTTAGTCACTCTTAAGTCAACCTTGTCAGAAAAAGTAAGTAATACAAAAGCTGGATAATTATGGGCAAGAGACTGGCATACTTTAATGGTGACTCTTTAGTCACTACCAGGCCACCCATCACCTGGGGCCCTAGTCAGGGAGTCCTGGGATTCCCACACAGATGTGATGGGCCTAGAACTCTAATAGGTCCCTCTCTCCACTGTCACTGGTCATCTCCATCAGGAACAATATAATAGACACCCCTATAGGACCTTGCCGTCAAGGTGGACCAATAATGGTAGGGAATGTTCCATTCTCTGAAGGGAGGTTGGACAACATACCCTACCTACTACCCAAGGAAGATGGGTCCTGAAATTAGTGAAGCCTGGAATGTTCCTAGCTATGACCACAGAATGTGAACCCTGACATACATGGATGCAGAGGTTACATAGGCTCCTGTGCTGAATATGGGTTCCAGATCAAACCATTAAGTTTACAATATAAACAATATAAAGTTTATAGTTAACAATATCTATACACTTTTCCCATATTTGGGAGCTACTCTCTGACAGTGAAAAAGAGATGCCAATCATCAAGCTAGTAACATGTTGCTGGGTATCAAGCAGGGAACATCAAAGATACAAGTTCAATCCTCTACAAAATGAGTCATTTCCTTGGGCTCTTGAGTGAAAAATTGAATTAATAATAATAAAATAAAACTATATACTTGTGAAAGGACAACGTCAAGAAGTAAATCTGCCATGAGCTAAAGTCTTCTGGGTGTATAAAAGGTTTAGTCAACCCTTACATCCCCATGTGTGACCAATTCATGAACTCACAGTTTGTACTGACTGGATTAGTTCATATGTATTGTAGAGGTGAAGGTGGTTAAGTACTGCATCAGGTTCATCAGCCATCTTGCTTCTTCAAGATCTTAGTTGGATATGAGGGCGTTCTGGCTGTGGTATCTGCCAACCCACTGATCGCCAGGGTTAATTTGACTGATCTGGCTGGCTAGGCAGATGTCTCATTTCTCCCTCACCACTCCATGTGCCTCCCTTCTGAAGCTGCCTGTGTGCTGGGTCAAAGAGGACTGACTGCCTTCCCTGAATAGAAACTGACCAGTCTTCAGTCTAGAGTATATGAGTAGCTATGCTCCCCTGCTAGAACCTCCAAACAAGCTCTCAAGCTTTTAGTGACCATGATGTAACCATTTTCCATTTTAGGATTTATGGGATAAACACACAGACAGTGGGTTAAGACTAGCACCTGTAGGCATGGAAGGATTGAGGATAGAGAAGAGAAGTCATTACTTGCTTGTTTACAACTCTGAAAGCTGGTGAGGAAGTAATTTGCTTCTGCATGCCCCAGAGCAATGCATTTCAGACATTTTGAATTTAAGGTGCCTGGAGTTAGCTACTTTAAAAAAAAAAGCATTTGTAAGCACCCAACCCAAGTAAGACAATTGATGGTGACAAACTGGGGAGATAGCATAATGGTTATACAAATGAGTCTCCTGCCTGAGACTCTAAGGTCTTAATTTCAGTCCCCAGCACCACCATATACCAGAGCAGAGAAGTACTCTGATCTCTTACTGTACCTCTCTCTCTTTTGCTCCTTACAATAAATGCATAACATATTTTGATAATAAAAAAATAACAACAATCGATAGTGACTGGATATTTTCATTGGAATACCACTTTGTTCTTTCATTTCTTTCTGGTAATATTGTATATCTAATAATGATATCACCTATCTGTCTAATTTGTCTCACTTTAATATTCTAGACCACTAAGAGCCAAATGAAAGTAGAATGGAGGTGAGCAGAGGAGTGGTGGAAACTGGGAATGCAGGAACTGAGCCCCAAAGGAGCCATTCACAAAGTACTGGGCAATGTATGGGCTTTGAAATATGAGTGAAAATTGCCGGGGGTATGCTTGCTTTTTTTTTTTTAATCTTTTTTTTTTTTTTTTTTACCAGTGCTGATGGAGGTGGAACAGCTAATGGGCTTCCCCAGTTCCCTCCCAAGGGTTTCTAGACTGATTCCTATATGGAAGAATTGCAAGAGAGCCAGTCATCTTTCAGAGAGATGAACATTTATTGGGAGAAAGTAAGGACAGAAAAGGAGAAGCAAGTACAAGCCATGTAAGCATGCAGGGCCAAGTGTGAGATACAGAGAGAGAGAGATAGAGAGAGATAGATAGAGATAGAGAGAGAGAGAGATAGAGAGAGAGAGAGAGAGCGAGAGAGAAATGCCCTGAGGTTCCTGGTCTTCCAAGGGATAGTCCCTTCAGAGGAAGGGTGGAACCGGAACCATCAGGGGATGTACTGACACATTGGTGCCTCTGCCCCTCTCCCACAGGGTGATAGTGTGCCTGGAAGTTACCATATGTGGGACCCAGGTTCAAGCCTCTGTCCCTACTTACTTCACTAGCTATAAAGTCCTACATAGGTATTGCTCCTTCTCTCTCCCTCTCTTCCCCATACCCTCTGTCTGCTCTAAATTTCTCACTATAAAAAATAAAGGAAAAATAAATTACCACAAGGAGCTGCAAAATTGTTGGGCATGCACTGGGCTCCAGTGGTAATCCTGGTGAAATAAAGAAGGAAGAAAGGAGAGGAAGAAAGAAATGGAGGGAGAAAGAGAGAGAGAGAGGTAGATGATACAAAATTTGGATGCAACTTGTGTGTAAGAGAAAAGGCTAGAAACCCAGATGCCCCATTACAGATGCATGGCTAAGAAAGTTGTGGTACATATGCACAATGGAGAACTATGCAGCTGGTTAAAGAGAAGGTATTCTTCTTTGCAATATTGAGATCAGAACTTGAAGGTGTCATGTTGATTAAGATAAGCCAGAAAGAGAAAAAACATTACTTAGTGATGTCACTTATAGGTAGAACTTAAACATAAAGGACAGGGAAGATATAGGGTGAGATTTTGATTAGATGTGGTGTATTTCACCAAAGCAAAAGACTTTGTTTGGGGAAGAGGGAAAAGGGACAGGACGAAGGAACACTTGAGATTCTGGTGTGCTTCCTGGACACCAGTCAAAGGTTGATGAGAGGTTGTGCCTGTATGTTAAAGACTATACTGTAAACCATTAACATTCCAAATGAAAAAATAAACAAGCAAACAAAAACTTCCATGAAACATAGCAGTTTAACCTTCCTTCCTTCCTTCCTTCCTTCCTTCCTTCCTTCCTTCCTTCCTTCCTTCCTTCCTTCCTTCCTTCCTTGTTCTTTCTTTCCTTCTTTTAATCATTGGAGTTTCACAATTCCAGGATGTCATTTTTCAGGTAGAAAGACAGATACACAGGGCCTGGGTGGTGGTGTGACCATTGGAGCATGTGTAAAGAGCTGGATTCAAGCCTCCAGTCCCCACCTGCAGGGAGGAAGCTTTATTAGTGGGGAAATCAGGGCTACAGGTGTCTATATCCTCCCTCCTTTTTTAATTAACAATTTTTTATTATCACTATTTATTGGATAAAGACAGCCAGAAATCAAGAGGGAAGAGGAATCAGAGAGAGAGAGAGAGAGAGAGAGAGTCCTACAGACCTGCTTCACTATTTGTGAAGCTTCCCCTCTGCTTGGGGGGACTGGGAGCTCAAACTTGGGTCCTTGTACATTGTAACATGTGTGCCAGGTGCTCCATCACCTGGCTCCTTATTTCCGCTCCTTCTCAATTTCTCTCTGTTCTATTTAAAAAAAAAATTGGGGGGGGGTGTGGTATAGCCACTTGGAAAAATGGATTTGTCCTGCAGGCATTGAGCCCCAATGATAATTCTGGTGGTAATAAAATAAATGGGAGAGAGAGAGAGAAACTTTACAGAATTACAGCTTCCTTCAATGCAGTGGGGTCTGGCGGCCTTAAACCTGGGTTGCATGCATATGACAAAGCAGCACACTACCCAAGTGCACTAGTCTAGTGGATTCATTGAGTCTTTGAGGGTATAAGGTCAAAAATTATATTTGGTTAATACTTATAAAAACTTGTTCTTTAATCTCACCCCCCCAGGAGGGAAGATTTCAATATTCACTGTGCTAGTATCGATGACAATGTTTTCCTTCATATCAAATATTCCATCTCCTTGTATCTTCACCAGTCTGCTCCCCATATGAAGGACTTGTCTTACAAGTTTCTTCTGAGTGAAAAGCTTTTCAGTAGAAGATTCCTTGTGAAGCTCCCCACAGCTCTTAAAATAAGGGAAGGGAGCCAAACCTCAAAGCTCAAAGCTTACTACTTGCTGAGGTGGTATATTTTAGGAAAGGATTATTATGTGTCAATAACTCTTAAACTATGGTTTGCATGGTTATGAAGCATTCAACAAATGTAAATTAGTAGCAGCTATGTGATTATAACTACTCCTTTTTTTTGCCTTTCCATTACACAAATACTATTAATTGAAACAAACAGGCTTTCTATAGCTCACATCTCCGAAATGTTAAATATTTAGTAACATGTAGTTTGACACTTCCGCGCTGTCCTTGATGTTTAGTGTGCAAGAGAACAGGTCTATAGGCTAAGAGATTGTGGATCTGCTCACAGAGGGTGTAAAATCTTAATACTGGCAATTAAGGAATTGTATTTGCTACTTGAAATGCAAGGTTCTAATAAAAAGAAAAAAAAAGAACAAGAAACAAAACTGAACAAACTAATAAAAACCACTACTGACTCCAGGAGACAAGGGTAGACAAAATTGGAAGTGGGAATTGGAGTTAGAGAGTGTCTCTCAGTGCTCCCCCTCAGTGGATTACCAGAGCATTTGAACTCACGGATATATCTAAGTAGCAGAAAAAGGCTGTTGATTAACATCGGGTCTGTCTTTAAGGAAGTCTGAGCTTTGCTTGGTGTTTGGACTGAGAGACAAAACAATTTCTCTATTTTCCCAAATAGTTCACCCCTCCCTAATTATAGCTCTCAGACAAATGTTTTGTTACCATCAGAAAGCAAGCAAAGCAGGAAGGAAATAATCAGGCACTTTCACTTAGAACACTGAATTTTAATACCATTTTTCCTCTTGCTAACAGATCTTTCAGTTTCACTTCTTACATGTTTTAAGTATGATCAATTTTACCTTTCAAGATATTATTCCTCATCCATAAAATTACACAAAAATTGCCATAAACAAGCAGACTGAAAAGGAACAATTGTTGTACATTAAAAAAATAACCTTCATGTTTATAGAAATAATAAAGCCCATGCAGTACTTCTTTTAAAGATCTTGCTCTAAACAAACTGAATTATTCATGCATAGAATTGTACAGCATTAGAACACCTGTTTTCAATCATGCATAATGTAAAATCACTCATTACCTCACAAGAGCCTCTACATCTCCAGCAATCAAATGGCATTGAAACAGCAAAACAGGTGTCTGGCAGGTGGATCCAAGCAGATGTTTTAGGCTTGCATGCCTTTTCTTGTACAGGTGTGATGATCTTGTTTTCAACTGCATAATTGCTATTTAAATAGGTAACATTTAATTCTTGTGTACTTTAATATTTAGTTTTACTTCTTCAATCCATCTCCCGTTTTCCTCTGCCTGGGTTGAAGGTGAATTTGAAGGCTTAAGGTACAGTGCCACTGTCTTAGATTTTCACGGAGAAGAGACACTCTTTTAAAAGAACGGATTCAGGACGAGTCTGGAGAGTTCCAGCAGCCTGTACAGGAATGAAAAAGTTACTTTCCCTTGTTAAGTATCCTCCTGATGTCAAATGTAAACATTTCTCCTGTGCATATCATGAATTTTAAATTGAGTGAATGCATATCTGTGAGTGCAAAGCAGAAAGAACATATCTTTCTTCAGCTGCCAATACACAATTTATCGAACTTCTACCAAGGTAGCTCTGTGTATCTCTTCCTTGTGAGGCTTCAGAGCACATTTGCTTAAGCATGTTTTAGGAAAACATCTTTTAAGTCTCAGCAGGAAATAAAGTTTTCACTTCATACCAGATTTATCCAATATAAATTCATTCAAGTGGAATAAGTAATGCCGCTTTCAACAGGGGGTGTTGCAGGCACCTTATTTCCCTGCCTGTTTGTAGAGTTCTTCCTGTTTTAATAATCAACAAATTTAGTCTTAGTGGAAGGTGCTGTATTGAAAGCTGCAAACACCGGAAACTTCAGTTTTGAGGACAGGTGCAGCACACGTTTCTATGGTGTCCCCTTGATGTCATCCTCTGTCATTTCTATCAGTTCCGGTCCTGCATGGGTTTGCAGTGAGCTAGGCTGCAAGCGTGGAACTATTAATCCTTTCAGCTTTACAGTGTTGGAGGTTTGGACCCCCATGTCTCTTACAAGTGAAGTCACTGCTATGCCAGGCTTGAGAATATAAGGATCATACCAATAACAGAGTTTCCTAGAGATAGCCTCTTGTATCACACAGCTTTTCTTGTTCAAAATAGCCTACACAAAATATCCAGTGATTTATTTTTATATAACACAATAGGGGTCTGGAGATAGCTCACCTGGCAGAGTGCATACGTTCCCATGGTCAAAGACCAGGATCAGGACCCTCACCCCCACGCCCCCTACTACATGGGGTGATTATGCACAAACTGAAAGAAATGTAGCAGTGCTGTAATGTCTCTGTCTCTTCCCTTCTTTCTCTCTCTCTCTCTCTCTCTCTCTCTCTCTCTCTCTCTCTCTCTGTGACATGCAACAAGAGCTCACCAAGAGTGGTAGAATAGTGCAGAAACAGGGAGTGGGGAATAAAATATTTTAAATCTTTCAAATACTTGTTAATCCCTTAAAAATATTACAAGTGCCTCTAAGTTATAGATGTGTGGGATCATTTGTGTAGACCAAGGGCCTGGAGAGGAACTTATTTTCTTTCCTTCTTCCTAGCATAGCTGTATGTTCATATGACCATATATGAATTAGCTATGTGATGATATTTCAAATGAAAATACCCCAAAAGTGCTAAAAAAAAAAAGCTTATTGCATTTGATTTGCCACCTAAAATATAATTGCTAAGCATGGATTTTGAAAATATTTATTTTATTTTGTTTTATTTATTTATTTATTCTCTTTTGTTGCCCTTGTTGTTTTCTTATTATTGTAGTTATTATTGTTGATGTCATCATTTGGATAGGACAGAGAGAAATGGAGAGATGAGGGGAAGAGAGAAAGGTGGAGAGAAAGACAGACACCTGCAGACCTGTTTCACAGTCTGTGAAGCAACCCCCCTGGAGGTGGGGAGCCAGGGGCTTGAACTTGGACCCATACACCAGTCCTTGCGCTTCACTCCACGGGCGCTTAACACACTGCGCTACCAACCAACTCCACTTTATTTTATTTATGAGAGACAGAGAGAACAAAGCTCTGCTCAGCTCTGGCTTAGGGTGGTACTGAGGATTGCACCTGGGACACTGGAGTCTAAGGCATGCGAGTGTCTTTCATAACCATTATGCTATCTCCCCAGTCCACATAGATCTTAAAGGTCATGTCAGTGGAAACTAACATAACTAACATGTCTTGTATTTTCAATTAAATATTATTTTCTATATAGGTCAGAACATTTATTTTGAGGTTAGCTTTTATCTTAGTAAAATATCTGTTGTATCTTGGGAAGGGAGGATAGCACAATGGTTATTAAGAACAAACAAACAAAAAAAGTCATGTCAGAGGCTCCAAGATCTCGGGTTCAAACCCCAGCATTACCATGAGCTAGAATTGTGCAGTACTATGGTATCTTTTTCTCTGTATCTCTCTTTCATTAAAAACTAATAAAATATTTAAAAAATTAAAACCAGAGGAAGAGAATAAAGATATCCATTAAATATTGCTCTTAGTTCTTTGTTAGTACAACCCATTTTTGTTTGTCAGGTAGAGTTCTGAATATCTGAGAGTTAAGGAACTAGATATAAATGTGGTATGACACTCTGCTGTAGCCTGAGTGTGACACAGGAAAAAATGGCCTGTTCTTAAGTAGATATTTTAAAATATTTCCAAAAGACTTCTTAAACACAAACGTCTCATTTGATATGAGACAACTCTATTCTTTATTATGTGTGTTTGTATTGTTACAGTTTTCTTTGATGTACAGATGTCACAATCATATCATTAATAATCAAATTTGCTTTTCAGAATACAAAAGCTTAGCATTTGACTAGTTTGATGCAAGACTATGTTTCCTCTGAGATAATTTGTATTTTTTAGTAAAAATACAAATAATATGCTATATCATTTCCAATTAGGTAGAATAGAAGCTGAAAACATTAAACAAACACATTAATTATAATATAATTGAATGAAATATGTACAATAATGAAGTGGATGGCAAGGATAATTTTAACTTGAATAATACCAAAATTGTCTTGGAAGCAAATGAAAACAGGTAAAATAGAATAGATAAAGCATGTCAGCGAAGTTTATGGAATATGGGATGGCAAGAAATGTTTTATTTAGGACAGAAAAAGGCTAATAGGACATCAAAAACAAAGAGCTACAATGAGATTTTAACCATAGCTCATGAAAACTATTTTTAGAACTATTAGAGCCTCACTTCATTTGCATACTTGCTGATTTTATTCCATTCTACAACTTTATCATTCTATCATCTGCATTCTTCTACACATATGTTAGAAGCTCACAACAGAATGAATAAATGCAAACGTATCAGAACTGACGCCTCTCAGTAGGGGTGATTGCGTTCTTTCATTATTCTGCCAAAGAAAAAGAAATGAAATCCGAGAATAAAATAGGAACTCAGAGATAAAATATTCTGTATGGAGCACTGCATTGTGTTTTTTTTTTTTTTTCTGGAAACATATAGACAGATGCATGGAACACTTAATGAAATACGAATGAACTATATCATTTCCAAAGAAATTCAAGCCTTGGAATCTATGTAGAAACAGTAAAGTCAACAGCTCTCCTGAAATACATTAAAGGATATTATCCTTGCTCAACTGATCACAATTTTTCTAGAGTTTAAAATAAAGACTTGTTGAATAATTGCCTGTGCTATACTATCTTTCCTATAAGCTTGTTTTCAGGAGTTTTAGCAACTCTAATCCTTTCAGATGTGGGGTGTGTGTGTGTGTGTGTGTGTGTGTGTATGTGTGTACTGTCTTATGTCATACAAAGAACTTAGGACCTCACATACTCATTGTATAACTGAGTTCCCCACATCCACCTCCCACAGCCCAGTTTTATTTAGTGGTAGGAAATACCACAGCATGAATAAGACCCATGGAACTCAGCTAGGTACCATCTTTTTTGCTTCTATGTAGTATCTCAGTCCTGGAACACAGTAAGGTGTTCCTTCTACAGGTTGAACTCCCAAACCCGAGACACAGTTGTTATCATAGTTCAAAATAACGTCTCTATTTTTTGTGGGTAACTTTATCATTCACAATGAACCCTTTATGTAACAACAACAATAACAACAACAAAAAATAGAGAGAATATTGTCAATCCACAAAAAAAAAAGAGAAGTAGGATCAATCCATTAAATGTGGACATGTGCTCTAGTTTAACACAGAAATGCGGTATCTATCTAAAATATTTTACATATTCAGAATTAGGCAATAGAATCTCAAATGAAGGAAGTGAAATAAAAACAAGTAAGGCAGTAAAAAAAAATGTCATGTAATATATCTCCCAGTACTGGAACCTCTAGGATGAGGCTTACTTCCCTGCATGTTTCTCTCAATTCATACCAACTGATACTGCATCTGCTGATCCCAACCTAATCAATGCAACCAGTACCGCCTTGGCATGCTTCACTTCAGACTGTGAACAGAGATTTCAGGTGTGGAATGTCAACTATTCAGCTTCAATACTCTGGTGAGACCTTCCCTACCTCATAGAACTCCTTAATTCCATTTCGAGTGGCACACTTCTTAACAAAACCTCAAAACCTAGATATAGACCAGGGTCCATGAGATAGGGCATAATATGTACATACATCCATAAGTTAGGGGGAAATATATACCTTAAAGCAAAAGTGCACAATAATTTGCAGTGAGTCAATGAATGAAGCAAGCAAGTAGAAAGACTGAAAAAGACAACATAAAGTACCTCATGAAATAGGATCTTCTTAGACCTAGATACCCCCTCCTCACCTACCGGCTATTGCACTTCCCTCTATCACTCCAAAGCTAACCTTCCCAGGCAAAGTAAGGAGTGCAAAATCTGAATAAGGGCATACTTTAATGACTCTTTAGTCACCACCAGGTCACCCCATCCATCACCTGGAGCCCTAGTAAGAGTCCTGGGATTCCCACACAGACATGAAGGGCCTAGACCTCTAACAGATACCTCTTCCCACTGTCACTGGTCATCTCTATTAAGAATAACATGATGGACCCCTTTGTGGGCCCAGATAGGACCTTACCCTCAATGTGGATCAACAATGGTAGCGAATGTTCCATTCTCTGAAGGGAGGTTGGACAACATACTCTACCTACCACTCAAGGAAGATGAGTCCAGGAATTAGTGCAGCCTGGAATGTTTCTGCCATGATCACAGAATGTGATCTCAGACCTACAGTGACGTGGAGGTTACATAGGCTCCTGTGCTGAATATGGATCCCAGATCAAAATGATGGGGTTTACAGGTAATGATATTTATATACTTTCCCCATATAATCTCTTCCCTGATCCAGCTTTCTAGTCCTTTTTCCACTATGACACCAGCTCCCCAGACAATAACTTGGGTCCACTTGCATTTTAGATGTCAGGCTCATGCAAAAACTAGTAAAGTCACGGGCACCTTGCAATATACCTAAAATAGACCTACTAGTTTTTTTCCAAAATGGAGACCCTAAATCTTCATCTGCCATTATTTTTGCCTTTAGATTCATGATTAGTCAACAATTTGTTCTGCTTTATAGCTTAACTCTTTTTCAGCCACCAGGTTCCAGATGCTAGCATGATGCCAACCTGAATTCCTTAGGCAGATGACCCCACCCTGTGTCCTGGGTCCCACCTCCCCAGATCCTTAACCCACTAGGGAAAGAGAAAGACAGGCTGGTAGTATGGATTGGCCTGCCAATGCCATGTTCAGTGGGGAAGGAATTAACAGAAGTGAGACCTTCCATGTTCTGCACCCCACATTGATCCTGGATCCATATTCCCAGAGGGATAAAGAATAGGGACGTTATCAAGGGAGGGATTGGATATGGAGTTCTGGGGATGGGCATTGTGTTGAAATGTACCCCTCTTATCCTATAGTCTTTTCAATACTTCTATTTTACAAATATACTTTTTAATTTCTCCTTTTCCCCCCTTTTGTTGCCCTTGTTTTATTATTGTTGTAGTTATTGTTGTTGTTATTGATGTTGTTCTTGTTGGATAGAACAGAGAGAAATGGAGAGAAGAGGGGAAGGCAGGGAGGGGGAGAGAAAGATAGACACCTGCAGACCTGCTTCACCACCTGTATAGTAGCTCCCATGCAAGTGAGGAGCTGGGTCCTCCAACGGGATATTAAACTGGTCCTTGTGCTTTGCGCCATGTGTGCTTAACCTGCTGCACTACCGCCCAACCCCACAAATAACTCTTTTTTAAAGTGCAATAAAATAATTCGTATGGCCATATAGTATTTGAATATGTCTTTGTTATCTTTTTGGCTATCATTCTTCACTTTTGAAGAAAATATATTCATTTCATTTGAAAGGACAGAGAAGAGTTGAGAGTGGAGTAGGAGACAGAGAAGGAAACTTGAGTTCCAGGTGTTGGTGGTACACTTGGTTAAGCTCACAGGCTTTAGTGCACAAGGGCCGAGTTCAAGCCCCTGATCCCCACATGCAGGGGAAAAGTTTCACTAGTGGTGAAGTTGAGCTGCCCATGCCTATCTTTCTTCATCACTATCTCTCCCTCTCATATCAGTTTCTCTCTGTCTCTATCTGATCATAAATACACAAAATCAAAAAAGTTTAAAAAAAGAAAGGGAGAGAGCAAGAGAGACACGTGCAACTCTGCTTCACTGCTTATGAAGCTTCTCTCCTGTAGGTGGGAACCAGGAGCTCAATGAGACTTTACTTAAAATCTAAGGGTAGATGAGGTTAAAGTGATATTTCACTTAGTGAAATGACACTGCTCTGTTTTTCACTATTAAAATTTTAGGAAATAATGAAATTGGCATAGGCATTAGTTATATTTTCTTTTCTAGGATTTCCTATTCAAAGAAGTCGTTCAAGTTCTTGTATAACATGTTTCACTATAACTAGAGTTATTTTTGCTATTAGAACATCTGAATTGCTGTCCATTATAGACCACATACGGCATTTTCTAATGAAAACTACCAGCCAGTATCCATGTCCACCAGAGAAGTAATTACAGAAGCTACAACTTCCACCTTCTTCACGCCCAAAGAAATTTGGTCCATAATCCCAGAGGACGAGAAATGATAGGGGAAGATGACCAGAGGGCTCTGAACTACTATTCTATCAGGGCCCAGAGGAAAAAAGAAAGATTTTCAAAAGTAGTAATAGGTGTGGGAAGAGAGTGAATGGCTGTAGAAAATAAATGACTTAGAAAGAAAAACAGGCAACTACATACACACATACATAGTTATAGAAATAATAGTTAACCCATGCCTGTGACCTTGGGATAACCACTGCATTTGCCAATGGAGGGAATAGGAACAGAACTCTGGTGGTGGAATGGCGGGGAATCATACCCCTGTTTTCTCATAATTTTGTAAATCAATATTAAATCACAACAAAACAATATAAAACTAATCAAGGAAATTAAATTTACTGAAATAAGCTAAAATTTCCACTTAAAATCTTTTCGTTATATTGAATTAATTTTTAATAAATCATGTAAAATTAAAATTTAAAACTATAGGGGTCAGGCAGTGGTGCACCTGGTTAAGTGCACATGTAACAGTGCTCAAAGACCAAGGTGTAAGCTCCTGGTCCCAACCTGCAGGCATAAAGCTTTATAAGTAGTGAAGGAGGGTTACAGGTCCCTTTCTGTCTCTCTCCTTCTCTATGATCCCTTTCCCTCTAGATTTCTGGCTATATCTATCCAATAAATAAATGTAGAAAATGCAAAAAAATTTTAAACTATGTATATTTAAATAAGCAAAGTGGAGAATTAGAAGGTCATTCCAGGCATTAAAAAAATAAAAAGTATTTGCAAAGACACTAAGCAGGAGGGGAGTTTCCAGAGCAAGCACAGTGTCAAGCAGTAGATGAGTACACAGAGGTATTTTCTTGGTCAAGTCCTGTAAATCTTACTGTGAAAACATAGTGGCAAATATGAAAGGCTTTTGGAATCACATAGTATTTGTTATAATGACTTAATCCCACCTCCATAGTATTAAGATAGTCACAGGCAAAACATAAATGACTGTGAGTGTATACCCTTCAAGTCACTTTGCAGAATACTTAAATCTCTGTTGTATTTAATTCTCATGTATCACAGTCTAGCCTCCCCCACCCCCGCCAATGAATTAAAAGTATGATGCAATCCTTAATTTAAGGGCTCTGAAAAATAATGATGAGTGAATCTGGCATGCAGGTCAGAATTCGTCAACCTTTGACATGTCATAGTTGAGCTTTGCAAACATTGATTTTTGTTTTGGTGAAACAAGGTTGTTAGTGGAAGATTTTCAGCAGAATAACAGTGTGATTATACTAAAATTATCCAAAAATCACTTTGGGGGAGGGGTGGGGCCATGACACACCTGGTTAAGCACACATAGTAAGAAGTAAAAGGACCTGAGCAAAGATCAGGGTCCAAGCCCAGGATCCCCACCAGTAGGGGGGATGCCTAAGCAGTGAAGCAGGTCTTCAGGTGTCTAGCTTTCTTTCTCTTTCCCTCTCTATCTCCCCCTTCTCTCCCAATTTCTCTCGGTCCTAGGAAGAAAGGAAGAAATAAATAAAGAAAGAAATAAAGAAAAGAAAAGGAAAAGAAAAGGAAAGGAAAGAAAAGAAAAGAAAAGAAAAGAAAAAATCTGCCTAGATCTGTGGATTTGTAGGGTCAGCACTGCACGGAACCCTAGCCATAACCCTGGAAGGAAAAAAAGAAATCACTTTGGCTGCTATTTTGAGAAGGGAAAGTAAGTGACAAAGGCTGCTATCTTGAAAGAGGAAGGGATGGGGAAAAGATAAAAGTAGAGAAATAAATTAAGAGATCAATAAAGAAATTAAACAACATATGATGGAGAGAGACTGATGTGATAACAAGAGGGTTAAGAAGAAAACTGAGAAATTTTACATGTGTAACAACAACTGTATTATATTCATAGCAACACAATTTGCAATAGCCAAAACCTGGAAGCAACGTCTGGGTACACAACAATAGATGAGTGGCTGAGAAAGTTGTGGTATCTATACACAATGGAATACTACTAAGCAATTAAGAATGACGAATTCACCTTCTTCACCTTATCTTGGATGGAGCTTGAAGGAATCATGTTAAGTGAGCCAAGTCAGAAACAGAACGTCAGAAACAGAAGGATGAATATAGGATGATCTCACTGATAGGCAGAAGTTGAAAAACAAGAACAGAAGAGAAAATACTAAGTAGAATTTGGACTGGAGTTGGTGTATTAAACCAAAGTAAATGATTCTGTTGGGAAAGCAAGGACTTTATGGTCTTGGTGCATGATGGTAGAGGAGGACATAGGCCAGGAGTTAGAATATCTTGCAGAAAACTGAGAAATTTCACATATATGCCAAACAATTGTTTACTGTAAACCAATAATCACTCATTAAAAACTAAAATCAAAAAAGTAGAAAATTGAGAACTTTTATACATGTACCAACAACTGTATTTACTGTAGGCCATTAATGCCTCCAATAAAATATTTTAAAAATGGTCACATCCTGTACCCATTTTAAAGGGTTATCAATAACTTTCCTGATGACTATTATACAAAGAGTAGGAAATTAAAAAGAGGCACCAAGTTTGGCTACTGAACAAGTCAGATTAAAAAAATAAAGATGGTAGAGTCAGACTAACCTTGATTTAAACCCATCTCACCATTATACAATAAACTGTTCCTTCCATAACTTCTCAGTGGCTTAATTCCCTTCAAGAAAAATAGGGAGGGTGATATTTATTATATCGGTGGTCAATATTGTAGTACACATATCAATATTCAATGGTTGTACCAAGCTATTTCATGCATTTGTCACCATTAATTCTCCTGCCAGCCAACAAAGCAGCTAGCATCTTGTCCTCATTGTGGAGAACAGGACTGAACCCACACTGACACTTGGTGAGGATGTTCTAGACAATTTACATAGTTCCAGAGTCCATACTGTTATATTTTAAAATTTTTTAATATTTATTTGTTGATTCCCTTTTGTTGCCCTTGTTTTTTTGTTCTAGTTATTATTGTTGTCGATGTCGTCTTTGTCGTTGGGTAGGACAGAGAGAAATGGAGAGCGGAGGGAAAGACAGAGAGGGGGAGAGAAAGAGAGACACCTACAGACCTGCTTCACTGCTTGTGAAGCTACTCCCTTGTAGGTGGGGAGCCTGGGGCTTGAACTGGGATCCTTAAGCCGGGCCCTGGCGCTTTGCTTCATGTGTGCTTAACCTGCTCCGACTCCCCAGAGTCCACACTGTTAGCCCTCATTCAATGCTGTCTCCCCTAAGCCCTCAGAGAACACATGAACACCAGATAACTAGTCCCAAATGATGTATTTGATTATCAGAGTCTATCTGAAAGACACAGTAGAGATATTAAAGAAAAAAAAAAAGTAAGCAAAAACTAAAAACACCTAAGTAAATACTAAATGTGGTATCATGACAAAGAGACATCCAGCAAAAATTGTAGCTAGTATGCATGGGAAAGAAATTTAGGAAAGGAAAAAAAAAGAAAACCAGAGGAAAAAAATCAGGTAAAGCATGCTTTATTCAGAAGAAAGAGGTATAGCTTGTTCACAGAAAAACAAAGGCCAGGAGTCAGGCTGTAGCACAGTGTGTTACGTGCATGTGGGGCAAAGCCCAAGGACTGAAGTAAGGATCCTGGTTCCAGCCCCCTGGCTCCCCACCTGCAGGGGAGTCGTTTCACAAGTGGTGAAGCAGGTCTGCAGGTGTCTGTCTTTCTCTCCTCCTCTCTGCCTCCCCCCTCCATTTCTCTCTGTCCAACAACAATGACATCAATAACAACAACAACAATCACTACAACAATAAAACAAGAAGGGCAACAAAAAGGAAATAAATAAGTATTAAAAAGAAAGAAAGAAAAACACGGGCTACTGTAGAGGAAAGGAAAAAAAACCTAAGGTACATGAAACTTCACTTTTGACTTTGATTATCCATGAAGAAATGTTCTAATCAGAAAACAGAAGACACACAACTCCATTTGATCATTGGACAGATACTGGGAAATAATTAAAATCATGGCATAAACATAGAAAGATGTATAAACAAGATATCACATCTGCTATTCTGTAGAAGCCATCATTTCAATTAGAAGGCTTATTTTAGTGGATTTCAGAGATCCTCATTATTTATTCAAACTATTTGGGATCACAAAAATGTAATTCAATCCCCGATGAGATAGCACAATTTGTTTAAGTTGCAATAGAAAAAAAAATGTTGGTAATTTCTTAATGGAAGTATTTACAAAAGAGAGAACAAAATATTAAATTTACTGGAATCTTCTTTAACAAAAATAGCTAGTAAGTTGGTGCTGCTATCTTTTAGACTGTTAGAGCCACAAACATCTGAGAGGTGATGGCAGAAAAGGAGAAGAGAAATTAGCAAGCATAGCTATGATAAAGAGATGCTTCTCGCTGAAGACGTGTACTCATCAAATTAAATGTGCTTCATAAGAAAACATAAATACCAATGCAAGAGGAGCTAGAGCCCCCAACTTGAAAATACTATGACATAAATAAATATACTGGCATATGAAACAGTCTACATTTTTATTTATTCAAAGTAGAAGTATTTTGAACACCACAGAAATATTGACAAGAAAGGAGAATGGATCTTGAAGAAGAGAATAGGACAGCAGAGGCAGTTCTGTTGTAGAGATCCTAAAGTTTCAGCCAAGTTCTTTATTTGTTCTTAAAAAAAAAAAAATCTCAAAGCCGGACTTAGGCATTTCTCCCTGCTCTCCAAAGTATTGTCACCCCCTGTGCACCTAGCATTGCCTGCTGGCTAGTGACAATATCTCCTTGATGAGCAGGCTGGGGCCAGTCACAGGCAGCTCCCTTTTCAGTCTGACAGCTGCATATCCCAGGTGGTCTGACATTTGAGATGGAGGCTGTGGATAAGATTGAAGGTGTTTTCGGGAAGAAGTAGGCTGTGAATAACACCAAGACTTCATCCAGATGGAATCACTCATGAGACAACCTGAGATACTCTATTACCGTCCATATGTCTTCTGGGTCTCAGTAGGCTGGGTTCCATTGATATATTAGTAGCCCTCTATTTATGTGTTTGGCTCATCTCACAACAGCTACAGTAAAGGATTTATCAGTGATGCCGTTGTTTCAGGTAGTTACTGGGATTTTATAAGTTCTTTAAAGAAAACAGCCTCCATAAATATCCTAGTAAATATCAGACAATAAAGTAAATATTTGGGGAGAGAGATATAGTTGATTTCCTTTTAATACACACATTACCTTTTTACAAGTTTCCTCCTGAGTTGTAGCCCATGGAAAAACCCCTTCACAGAGCATCCTTATTTTCAGATAATAAATAAATAAGTGACTCCAGAAAAAAAAAATCAAAATTGCTAGATATAGCTATGCTAATGACATTGCTTCAGCATTATTTTTTTTTCCCCTTGCAGATAAACCTGGGAAGAATTATTTCATTGTTTTTCCAGCACAAACAGTTGTTATTAGTGCATTTTATTTATTGATGGTTCTTTGAGCGACCATAATAATATAGCAAAATATCAGTTATTTCATCACAGTGGTGAATTTAATGAACCTGAAGGTGTGTGTTATTTTAGCACTTGCTGTAGCTCCTGTGAAAACCCAGTGGTGCTAAAATCTGTAAACCTGTCATTGCTTAAGTAATAACCTTGTTAAAAGCATCTTCATTTAACTTACTTTTGCTTCTGCAGGATGTAGTTTTATTTTTTCAGTGCAGAGAGTAGGTGTTTCAAATCCAAGCCACTTATTGTAAATATAATTAATTGTAGTTCATTAATTTATTCTCAGTGTAATTGCTTTTATTTTAACACTTATGTTAAATTAACTATTGTCTAGAATGTAATACCAATTTTCAATTTTTTATAAACTCTTAATATATATTGAATTTCTGTAGTTACAGGAGTAAATTTTAATCTGTGCCAAAGAGAATGTTCATTTTCGTCTTTAATACTCCTTTATTTGAGGTACAGAAGACTCTTTCCCCTCCCCTCATGCAATGTAGAAGAAAAATACAAACCCGATTTTGTTAATCTACTTGGAATGGATTTGAGTTTATTCTTGTCTTTTAAAAATATGGAGAAAATTGGATATTGATGGTAGGTGTTCAGAATTATCAATTGATTTCTAAAAGAGTGCATCTGCAATTATTGAAATGCTGGCAATAAAAATGGAAACACCCTCCTATTTAGAACTATTCATTAAAAGAGAGGGAGAATGGAAGAGGGAGAGGGGAGCAGGAAAGGAGACAGCGAGAGAGTGGAAAAGAATAAAACTGCAATTTATGTCTTAAGAGCAGAAATAATTGTATATTTATTACCTAGACAGGCTAACATAACAGAAAGGTGCACAATAAAAAACACATATTGCCAACCATTTAGAAATCCCTAATTAAAAAAAAATACAGTTACTAAATACTGACACCTTGAATAACCACATTTTGAAAATATTATGAAAGGGGCTGATAGCCAACCACTGCATCATTATTGAATCAAATTAGCTGAACAGCGACTATCCTCATAGATAGATTAATACTCATACCATATGTTCTTTCCCTGAAAGGCTAACAATAACAATATAGGATAAAAGTCATATAATGAACCTATTATGCAATGAGTTGAACCTGTTGACTAGTTGTTTCTTAACACATTACTGATACTTCTTTAAGAAATAAAGAAATCATATTTCTTGTCTTTATGCTAAAATCTTAGAAATTTTAGTAAATAATGTTCATTTTTACAGGAAGAAAATCTCCACCTTAACTTGAATTTTAGTGTTATTTTATAATATAGTAATCATCCTTGTGAATTGTCATAATCTTTCAAATAATTCTATAACTCAAAAATTGTATACATGGCACCCAAGATTCCTTGCTGCTCCATAATTATAAAGTTGATTTTTGATGTATGACAAGAGGAAGTGAACAAATGCATTAAAAAGTGAGAAAGAGGGAGTCGGGCTGTAGCGCAGCGGGTTAAGCGCAGGTGGCGCAAAGCACAAGGACTGGCATAAGGATCCCGGTTCAAACCCCTGCTCCCCACCTGCAGGGGAGTCGCTTCACAGGCGGTGAAGCAGGTCTGCAGGTGTCTATCTTTCTCTCCTCCTCTCTGTCCTCCCCTCCTCTCTCCATTTCTCTCTGTCCTATCCAACAACGACGACAACAACAATAATAACTACAACAATAAAACAAGGGCAACAAAAGGGAATAAATAAATAAAATAAAATATTTTTTAAAAAAAGTGAGAAAGTTCTTGCGTTAAACTTTTAGTTTTAAAATAATTTTATAAACTTAAAAATAATTCTAATAGTAAACACTTTTCTCTTAATTTTTACCATATAAAACTTAACATTTTACCTTATGAAAAATTAACATTACATTTTCTTTAGTATAGTTCATTCAAATAATAATATGTCTGAACATATGTCAAAAATCATATTTTAAAGTTGTGTGTATATATAATTATTATTATTGTCAATCACTTTTGGGGTCATTTTTTGTCAATTTCTTTGCAATATTTCATTTCTAAAATCTTTTAGAGACTCAGTTAATGTTTATATGGTTTCAATAAATAATCTTTATATAAGTGCATTAAGCAGCCAGGCTAGTTTTTATTTTGTCTGACACTTTGGATACATTCTAAATAATATATGGACAAGAGGCTATATAATTGCTTCAGCAAGGAACTTTACATGTAGATTCTAGTTAGAAAAAAATTAATGGAATTTAACTTATATTAAAGATTGTTTTAATTTAATCTATTGGCTGTTGGTATCTGTGAACTTTTAAGAATAAACACCTGCAGTGTTTTATTATGTAAAAAGGTGGTTTGATTGCATCATATTTATCACAGACAAATCAAGCCCCATTCAGAAGATAATAATGACATAGTAATTGGATCAGTAATTGGTTCAGGACAATTCAATATTGTCCTAATAATCATAAATACTGCTGTCTTCTGCTTTGATACAAAGCTGACATACTAATATAGATTGAGTGGAGAGCAATAAATATTAGTGAACTGCAACTTTAGTGTGACTCCCTCAGCCAGAGAGGTATAACACAGATATATTATTTGAATATATATATACAATTAAGTCAACGTGTTTCATTTGTACTTCATACTTGACTTTTCTTAATCAGATTTTTCTGAAATGAGTATCTTTATAATACAGAGGTGAATTGGGGCAGGGTGGGTAGAATGAAAGGCATTTCTTTGTTGTTCATGTGAGAATGATAATTTTTGTGGGAGTAATAGTTTTTACATTTGATTGAGCCTAGTTACCATGGATGATGTGACATGATGACCTGGTGGGCAAAATTATTCAGATGCCAGTCATGTAATGATGGATAAGAAAATCATTCCCATTACCACACTGTTTAGCAGACATTTGGCGGTTAAACAGAACCATTTCTTAGCCAGTGTGGTGGCAGCCTTTCACTGAGAGCCAAAGAAGGGGGAGGCTCATTATGTAGGAAACAATGATCCTTATTCAGTCAACATGGAAACTTGCCTTACAAGAGCATATTGGACAGCTTTGGACTGGAACAAGAATGGCATCCCCTTTTATCAATGGAATAGAAACCCAGGATCAACATGCCTGCTTGGGATGCTGCCTATTAGTGATAGAAATGGATATATCTAGGCATTTGTTTATGTAGGGTAATTTGGGAGGGGATACTGCCTACCTCTGCTTGATAGGTCTGTTTTATGAGAGGGTCAGAAAACAGGTGCCAATAATAATAAAACTCTAAACTAATAAGTTTAATTTATAACTTTCAAATGTTATGTCTAAAATCAACGTACTAAACACATATCATATAGTATGAAACCAGTGGTTGAAAAAGGAGCCAAGTATAATGACACATTCGATAAGTATAATGAAAAGTTGATAGATCATGAACTTATAAAATGGTTTGATTATTCCATGGTCCATCTTTTGATTTGGGGATTTCATCATTTACACATTGGGAATTTTAAATAGACTTTGCTCTTTAAAGGACAATAAATACAAAGACTATTGCATTTATTATTTATATAAATACCCCAGGGTAAGAATGGAGAGAACTTTTCACATAATTTACTTTGTTCAAATAATTAAAAGGGTATCTGAAGGTAGTGATAGAGTGATTGCTTTCTCACAGCCAAACTAGATAGGCAAAGGGATGAAAGAAAATAAAGTTAGAAAATACTCTTATCAGTGTACAAAGATTTGGTAAAGCCCAGTGATTCTCATTCAAAGAAACAGGTTTCAACCAATCCTGGTGACCTAATTTACCCCTCATCATCTCAAGATATGCGAGGTACAATTTTCTCAGCATGCACACTTGATTCAAATGGCATTCATGTTGATGCTTTTTTTTTTTTTAACTTTATTTATTGGATAGAGACAGCCTGGAATTGAGAGGGAACGGGAGATAGAGAGGGAGGAAGATAGGAAGGCATATGCAGCTCTGTTCCACTGTTTGTGAAGCTTCCTTTCCGCGGGTAGGGAGTGGAGGCTTACACATGGTAACATATGCACTCAACCAAGTGCACTGCCACCCTTTGATACTATTTCTAATGTAGATATGGAGGGATCATTTGTAGTTCAGAGTCACAGTCAAAGACAATGACCCAATTCTAGAAGCAAGGGAGAAAAATAATGTTGGTTACCAAATCATCATTGTGTCCAGAAACACCTGAGCAGTAAAAAGGCCTGAGGTGTTATTACTCAAGAGTTAGAGAATTCCATGTGTTCATGGAATTAAGTTATCTCCTAAGTTTAGTGATAGTTTTACTATTAGGTATTAATGAACGGAAAACTGTAGTCAAATACCATCCATATAGTGACACATTCTCTGCGTTTCTACGTTTCTATGCCCCTAATGACTGTAGTTCAGAACTGACCATTCTGGAGTTGTGGTTAAAAAGAATTCAGTTTGTCCTATGTCTCCCTGAAACTCTACTGCCAAGTTGTGGTTCACTAGTTTAGTGATGTGAAAGAAAATATTTCACTGCACTTCAAATCTCTCATTACACCTTAATTAGGATCCCAGCAAGAAATATCGGTGGTTTAACAACTATAGCATTCAAGGTTTCTTTTCTTTCTTTAATCACACATTGTAAGGCAGATTGAAATAGTTTCTCAAGCCTTTCTTTTTATCTCCAGAGTGAGAATCCATGGCTAAGTAGACTAATATAAACAACTAGGGCTGTGCTTTTCAAAATTTTAATCCCCAACTCAGTCACCAAGTGAATAATAAATGACAACCTTATTAGAAAATCAATTATTTTGAGCCGATCAGGGGCACATCCGGTAAAGTGCACACATTACCATGCCCAAAGACCAGGCTTGGATCCCCACTCCCCACCTGTAGGCAGGAAGCTTCACAAGTGGTGAATGAGATATGCAGGTATCTTCTCTGTTTCCCCCTCCTCTCTCAATTTCTTTCTGTCCTATCAAAGCAGAATAGAAAGAAAGGAGAAAAAAAAGGCCACCAGGAGCGATATATTTGTAGTTCTAGCACCAAACCCCAAAACTAACCTGGTGGCAAAATAAATAAATAAATAAATAAATAAATAAACAAATAATAAATCATTAACAAATTCATACAATTCTTTATTGTTGAGTCTTGTTTTCTGGGTTATTACTATTTCTTAACAGAAATTGTGTCACTGAGGCAAATTACACTTTTTATTTTCTTACTTAGTAAATTTCAAAACACTTTTCTTTTAACTCTACAGTATTTTTGACCCTAGAAATCTATCTTTGAACCATTAATTGCCTGATTAATCCCCCCATGAGGAATAGGTTTATTATAGAAAACTCACTAGGCAGTCTATTACAGCTATATGTAAATACTTAAAAATACTTTTTAGATATCAATATTATGATAGTCAAAAACAGGGAGATGTTATTTTTTATATATGCCTATAATTATTTAAATTATTTTACCTTCCCCATCCAAAACAAAGGGGCCATAATTTTCCAACTAGCATCAGCATACACTTTAATCATAACTACATAAATCTTCCCTTAAATCAAAGAAAGAAGGCAAATAATACTAAAATGTAATCTGTCCTTTGGAGCAGGAGGCAGCTTACAGGTTCTAGTCAGCCAGCTAAATGACAGTCAGAAAAGATCATGTGACTAGGGTCTAAAAACTAATTAATGTCCATAAAGCTGTAAGTGAGGTAGGTAAGATGACTTGAAATCTGATTACATTATTGCATTTAAGGGGGGAGGGGATGAAGCATGTATTTTTCATATTGATTTTAACCACCTGAGCCCTTAATGACATTTTGTACGTTGGAAGAAAACTCATATTCCATCCATATTTGAAAAGAACTACAAAGCTGCTACTGTCATTACTACAGAATTTATACCTTTGGTGTAAATAATATGAAAATGAATCATGTAGGTTGCCTTTGCAAAGTTTCCAAAGATTCAGTAATTCTTTGAAAAGTAGATTCACTGTAAAAGGAAGTAATAAATCCTGAGATTAAAAGAAATTGATAAAGATATTTAAGGGAAATAATAATTTTATTATTCCCACCCCTATGCCCATAAAAAGCAAATGATAGGTAGTATAGCTTGACTGTTGGACATTTATGTGCTACATTTTCACTAGTTCTAAAGTTAAACTCTAATTCAAAATAATTCCGGACATTAATTGAAATATGCTATCTGCTACTTTTTCTGTTATTCTTGTGTACACGGCATATACAAATATTATGAATCCTATGAAACTTTATCTTACCTTTCACAGCTGATTAATTTTTAGTGTCTTAACATTTAATAAAAAAGACTTCTAAACAATGGTTCTTTATTTGCCCTTTCCTTCTACCTAAAAAAGATCATATATTATAGGATAATAATTTGAAACGTATCTGGATTGTCCTGAAAAAAATTCTTATTAATTGGAATTAGCCCTGAGAAAAATGTGTTTTGTGTTTCTGTGTGTGTGTGTGTGTCTATATATATAGACACACACACACACACACACACACACATGGAATTAGTGCATGTGGGATAGGATAAATGCAGTTATGTGGAGTTTATCAGTAAACATCAGTACTCAATTATGTAAATTACAAGCTCCTTGAAAAACTCTATTAAAATTTTTGAAGTGTGAATATTTGAGTAAAAATGTGAACTAGAGAACTTCCTGCTGCCACTGTATACAGAACACAGAAGCAAGATGACTAGTAGAATGTATTTTGTAATTTGTTTCAATAAAGTAATTTTTTTATAATTCAAAGAGAGTATCTCTTTGAGAATCTGTAGGCACGTTATAGATGAAGAACTTTTGTCCACCCTGTTTTATATGAAAAATATTTTTTGTGAGTCAAATATGTTTCATAATTTAGGACAATAATGTCATCTTTCCTGTTGAAAACCTTTAAATGCTATCAAGATCTCCCAGTATGCATATTCTAGTGAAATAAAGATAGGATGTAATTTAGGATTCTCTGAGAAGAAATATTTTTAAGGCTTCATTTTTATTTTCTCTCATCTCCATAAGAAGCAATATTATTGCGAACAGACAGATCTACATGAAGATATACTTGAAAAAAAAAAGTGAAAGGTGAAATGGCTGGAAGCCTCTAGAGAGGTCTGCATTAGACAAAGTGATAAAAAAGTCCCAAGATACTGTATCAGGAAGGAAAGTCTATCTTTTTTTGGCCTCTGCCTTCATACCCTCCAATCTCCTCTGTATTCCTTCCTATTATCCTCTATATGTCCACCCTGGCCTTTGGATAGAGAGCATGGAAAATATTTTCCCTGACCTGAATAGGCAATTAAGAACAACTACTTCCTGAGTTCAGGGGCCGTTTTGTTAGTTAAAAAGCACTATAGTTTTAACTTTCTGATGGAATGATGATGTCATTTGAGACGTTACTCACAGTTATTTATCATCAAATCATTATTGATTCAAATACAAAATATTTGAGTATTTCCGAATTAAAATATTTGAAGTGTTAAGATTTCTCTTAACAATAGCATAGTTAATACAGAAAGAATATAAAGATGAATAATGTAACCCTAGAGAACTTTTAAACTTTGTGTTAAGAAATTTAAAGTTGTTCAGTATGCAAAGCAATTTACAAAAACATTTTCAGGTTTTTTTCTGAAAAATGTTCGGTGGGAAACAAAGCAATACATGTGGTATAAATGTAGTGTATATCCCTCTGTTGAACTCCAAACTTTAACCAGCATTCTGTTCAATGGTGTAATAATTCACAAATGTTTGAATGTATCTACCAACTGTACAAATGAAAAATCTTAGCAGTCACACAGTCAACTTCTCATTCTTGATAGAATAGACAAAGCTTTCTTCTCAAGGCTGACGGAAAAAAAAGGATCAAATAAATGATATAGAATATTAAAAGAGAAAGCTGATTATTTTCATACCCTCCCCTCTCTTCTCCTTCTTCTTTTCTCTCTCTCTCCTCCCCTCACTCTCTCCTCTCTGTTCTCCCTCCCTTTACTCCTGATATTACAGAAATGGTAAACAGTTTTAGAAATTCTGAGGTCCAAAATGTTTCAGCAACACATGGTGACTTTTTAATTTAAAAAGCCTTAAAGTGTCCTCTCAAATGCTTGCTGTTTTCTGTGGCAATTTGTATAAATGATATAAAATACCAACCCCCCTGCAGTTGGGAACCACATTTTGTTTTGGTTGTGGGATTATATGTAGTATCTTCTTTCCTTTTTTCTTTTAAATCTTTTTTGTTTACCATTTTTTTCCCACAATATATTTGGATTTATATTTACACAGAGTTTAACAACTGAGAGACAGATTCATGAATCATCACTTCTCACAGACTTGATTGTCTCCTTGTTTGTTTGTTTATCTACTTATATAAGTATTTATTTATCTGTTCACCTACTTATTCATGGACTCGGTATTAGACAAAACTTCTACTGGAAAATAACGTTAATGAGAAAGATGGTAGGTAAATTCTCTTTTAATATAAAAATCACTTTACCTATTAATCATGAATACAGAACATTCCCATTGTGCCAGAAGATCATTTAAGTTCAGAAACTAAAGGCAGTGACAGGACACATTTTTGTAAGCTTGGTTATGCTATAAATTTGTGTATATATATAAAAAAAGAAAGAGTATAGAAACCGAATCAACAGAGAGATCTTAAATTACCAATTCAATATACATAACCTATTTCATTTGTTAGGGTCTTGATTTTATATATTATTTTGGCTTTGTTTTAACAAATACACTTGGCCATAATGAAAATAAACCTACTGAAGTTTCCGAGGTCTGAGACAAGCTATAACACATTTCTGCACCACAGGGTGGGCTCCTGGGATACCTACTGCGAAAATACATGCCCACTGAGCATGCCCAGACTATTAAAATGAATTGACATGTTAATGCTGACAGAAAAAGAGCACAAGAGAGCTTGCTAAATTACTGCTCAGTCAGGCACTAGCAATTCCTGCGTGGCTAACTCCTGAGCAAAAGCCACAGCAAACACAACAACAACAACAACAAAACTTTATTGTCAAACGCACCCAAACAAACAAGCACTAACAGGGTTGTCATGTTAGTCATCTACCTACCCATAAATCATATGGATTTTAATCATACCTGCCACCTTAGCCACTGATCCCCAGAGAAATTGTTTTCTTTTTGCTCCCTCCTTCATTCACTTTCAATTATCTGGAAGCTGTTTCACGTGTTTATTTATTTATCTAAAGTTCACATACAGTATGCATGCACAAATTTTCTCCAGGGGTCTGGACTGGGCAGATCATACGAGGATGCAGTGAAGCATAGCAGGTAACAGCTCAAATGAATGTACTCAGTCTCAAAACCCTGCTTTGGACCAAGATGACAAGGAAAGGGGAGGACAGAAAGTAATTAGTGTTTGTACAATGATTGATTATGGCCTAATAGTCAGGCTTTTCACCTTTAGACCACTATGGGTTAACTTAGAGAATGATAAAGAAAAGAAAGAAAGAAAGAAAGAAAGAAAGAAAGAAAGAAAGAAAGAAAGAAAGAAAGAAAGAAAGAAAGGAAGGAAGGAAGGAAGGAAAGAAAGACAAGAAAAGAAAGAAAAAGACACTGTCACAGGTTAAAGTCATTTCCTTTCTTTTGTGTGGAGGTGGAATAAAGTGTATTCGCTTTGTGTGCATGTGTTTGGAGCTGAGGGCTCACACTAAAGCAAATTTACAACTTTGGAGCTGACATTTTTTTCATTCAGATAGACAGAAAAAGAAGGAGAGATACTGCAATATTGGAGTTTCCCTTAGTGTAGCGTCACTCCTACAGGGTGTGGGTGGGTGCAGGGGTTCGAAACAGAGCTGCACAAATGACAGGGCATGTGCCCTGCCTAGTGAGCTCTCTCCCTGGTTCAAGTTTATTCACATTTCATAAGCTTCATCATTCCATGCACTGCAACTAAGAACAAAATTTGAACTAAGTTCAAAATTTCAGCTATCTAGATGTGCATAAACAAAGTGACTGTCAGCCTAGCACAGGCAGGCAGGAGATAAAAAGGGATCTTCACAATTCATAAGAAATTATCCTGAGTTGCAGTCATAAAGTCTTATTCCCATGGACAACATCAGAACGTAGTACCAATTGAACTGCCCAAAGGAAAAACAGTGTTCATGACTTTTTCTCAACTCCAGGAGGTAAAAGAATAACAAATGTATTTCAGAGCTCATGTCTTTAAATGTAAAATTCATCTTTCATGAAACAAAATGGAATACAAAAGAAATAGATGTGTTTGATACAGGAAATTCAAGAGAAAGGAAGTTTCCACTCTGTGGTATTCATTGCATTGAGAAGTTTTTGAAAGAGATGTGTGTGTGTGTGTGTGTGTGTGTGTGTGTGTGTGTGTGTGTGTGTGTAAATCACGGTGGCTTTTTATGCACATTCTGATCTATATTTGCCATGCTGTGTATTAGCTCCATTTCTAGATAGAATATGCTTGGAACACCCATAGAAATTAAAAGGATCACATGGAGTTTGACATTTTGCAAAATGAAAGAATAATGGATGTATTATATTGTAGGTTTTTTTTTTCCTTTTAATAAAAGTTTCTTACTGACCCTTGGGAGATTTGGCTGGAAGTTTAGAAGTCTGAATCATTTTCTTTTCTTTTTAGACACAATAAATATAACAATGTAACTTTTCCCTTAATTTTTTATTAGTGATTTAATAATGATTATCAAGATTGTATTATAAAAGGGGTACAGCTTCCACCTCCAGGGTATCACGTCTTCTCCCCTCCACTGGAAGTTTCCCTATTCATTATTTCTCTGGGAGTATGGACCAAAATTTTTTATGGCGGGTAGAATGTGTAAGGTCTGGCTTCTGTATTTGCTTCTCTGCCAGACACGGGCGCTGGCAGTTCAATCCATACCCCAGCCTGTTTCTATCTTTCCCTAGTGGGGTGGGTACTGGGGAGGTGAGGTTCCAGAACATTTTGATAAGGTCATCTGCCCAGGGAGGTCAGGTTGGTGTCATGGTAGCATCTGCAACTTGGTGGCTGAAAAGTATCAAGGTAAAAAGCAGAATAATTTATTTTATAATCAGGAACCTAAAGGTCAAAAGTATAGTAGACGAAATTTGGGAGTCCTTATATTGAAAGGAGCTAGGAAGTCTATTTTAGTTATGTTCCAAGACAGCCATGATTTTACTAATTTTTGACTAAGCCCAACAGCTAACGTGTAGGTGAGCTAGGAGTATCCTCTGGGAAGATGGTGTCAGAGTTAAGGTTAGGACTAGAAAGTAGGATGCGGGGAGAAAGACTTTCCCAAATACAGGAAAAGTATATAAATACCATTAATTGTAAGCCCCATCGATCTGACCTCAGGCCCATGTTCATTCATATTCGTATTTAGCACAGAAGCACTGTAGCCTCTGTAGCCCTGTGTGTAACCTCTGTAGCCCTGTCAGTCTGAGCATGCATTCCATGGTCACAGCTAGGAACAAGGAATGTAGTTTCTGTGACTGTACACTTATTATTTTGATATTTCAGTTAATTTGGATTATTATCCTTTATGCTTACAAATAAAAACTAAGTAAGTCATGTTTATCCTAATATAAGTCGATTTATTTTATTTATTTAGCAATTAATAACCCAGGATCAAGATTACAAAGTATTCTTGTTCTCCTTAATTTCTTTTTCAAACCAGAGCACTGTTAAGGTCTATCTTATGGTAGTACTGGGGATTGAACCTGAGACTTTAGGGTTTCAAACAAGAAAGCCTTTTTTGCATAACTAAATTCTATCTTCCTGGCCTTTATTTAGTCTGAACTTCATACCCTTATATCTATGATCTAGGACAAGCCTCAAAATGCAGGAATTTGGGTTCTTACTTCAACTCTGAACTGAGAGAAAATCTATAAAATACAGAATTTCAAATTTTGGTATACCAAAGAATCAAATATCTTACACAAAATGGACAATGAAACGAATATTTGAGGTATAAAATAAATCATCGAACCATATTTTATTGATAGCACATGGGTATCATTTTTATTTTCAAATTTGTGAAGTATTCAGAAATTACTATGAGGTATTAAGCAGATAAACTAATATGTGTGTGTTCGGTAGGTGCCAGTTCACAGTGATTTAGAGGAGGTAGTCCTTAATTGTTTCCTAGATATACTGGTCAATGTCTATCTGTCATCTATCTATCTATCTATCTATCTATCTATCTATCTATCTATCTACCTATGTTTTAATGCTGTTTCACACTGAATATGTTTTAGCTTTATTAAAATGATTTACTTATGCTAATAATTTCCATGTGCCAATAAAAAAATGACAACACGGTTTTGATTATCCAAATCTATACTCATCTATTTGTATAATATGAGTGAGAAGAAAAGAAACCTATGGCAACATAAAGTAACATGAAACTGTCATAAATCCTCTTCAAGTCTAAAATGAAAGCGTCAGAGTGCCTAAAGAAATGGGGGAGACTGTAAATGGGAAAAGACTGTCTCAGGAAAAAGAATACAATGCTCTCAGAATGTCAGAAAACATAAGGGATAAAAAGGGACTTTGGGTTTAGAATAAAAATGTCATTGTTGATCTTTCAGGGGTAATAGAGTTGAAGGAAGCCAGATTGTAGTAGCTTCAGTAATAAACAGAACTAGAAGATAAACAACTAATCTAGTTGTTTTTTTTTTTTTTTTTTTTTTTGTCAGGAAGGAGAAGGAAGAGGGATTTGTAGCTTTGAACAGGGAGTTGAAGTAGAAAGACAATTTTAGAGACACATATACTACAGTTATTTATACCATATTCTTTTTGCAACTCCCCTGGACTTGAACAGTATAAAGAGCGTAACCCTGTGTAATGGCCTTATATTGCTTTAATCTAATTAATTAATTTGTTGATTAATTTTGGGCCATCAGTGGGCTTAGTGCCTGTACAATTCTACTAGTCCTGGCAGCCTTTTACTTGTAATAGAGAGTGAAAGGCAGAAAAATACAGAGTGAGAGATAGAATGGTGAGAGAGACAAAGGGGAGAGTTACCTGCATTCCTGCTTCACCACCCATGAAGATTCCCCACTGTAAGTTAGGAAATGGGATTTGAACCCATATATTAGAACTTGGTCACATGGGAGCTCTACCAGGTAAGATACCATCTGACCTTTGATTTATTTTTATATTAGAGAGATTTTGGGGGTGTTTAAGTGTTCATGGAAAATGATCGAGTATGGAGGGAGAGTTTGGTGACTGGGAAAAGAGAGATTCAAAACAAGTGCAAAGGCAATGTGAATTCAAGTCAGTTTGTGTAACTTAATTTCTTCTACAGGTGTACACTTGACTAGAATATACCAAACAGCCCTCTTACACCTTCATTAAATCACTTATAAATCGTATCTTTTACAGGTTCTCTTGGATTGCCAAGAAAAATCATGACATACTTTTCTATGCAAAAATGACATGACTTTTCTTACAGTCCAATAACTTTGGTACCATAAAACTATACTATTATTTAGTTGATGCAGAAGAAAATCTGTTTTTAAGTACTATGTCAAGAGATTCTAGTGAATACATGGCGACTTCACCACTTATAGGTAGCACTAACTTGTGTTCATGGGTTTTTCATTTACTTCATAATATAGGCATTTGCAAAAATTGTGTGTGTGCATGTGTGTGTTTTTAAATGTCAACGAGAGAAAGAATCTCACTGTCTGAATAGCAGTCAGTTAACTCCTCTTCCCAAGTGGACAAATGCCTGTTTTGTTCAAATGCATACCATATCCACCTCAACAACTCAGGAGGACCATAACTATTTTCAGCAAGTTATGCTTGTCCTATCAGGTGC
The DNA here is from genome assembly GCF_950295315.1 of Erinaceus europaeus. Taxonomy (NCBI): domain Eukaryota; kingdom Metazoa; phylum Chordata; class Mammalia; order Eulipotyphla; family Erinaceidae; genus Erinaceus; species Erinaceus europaeus. The sequence continues at coordinate 64,362,762 of NC_080179.1, read as the reverse complement.
TTTCTGGCAAAGTTTTTGTTAAGTTAGGATGACATCATAGTAGCTTCTGCAACTTGATGGCTGAAAAGCTGACAAATTGTTTAATAAATGGGGAACTCAAAGGTAGGAATAGAGCAGGTGAAATTAGGGGTCTTTGTGTAGGTTCAAGCTAGGAACTCTATTTTAGGTATGTTCCAATGGGCTCATGATTTTAGTCACCTTTGCCTGAGCCTGATAGGTAACACACAGGTGGACTAAAAGTATTGTCTGGGAAGATGGTGTCACAGTTTAGACTCAACTGTGAAAGATTTTGCTTCCAAATTTACTTAGGTAAGTGACAACTTTTCTGTTTTCATTTTTATAAGAAAGCTATTTAATTTGTTTTTGTTGTTGCTACTGGGGTTTCACTACTCAAGGATTTCTTTTTCCAAGAAAGCTTTTTTTTTTTCCAGTTAGAAACACAGAGATGGGGTAGAGAGAGAAGGATATCAAAGTACTAATGTTTCCCTCAGCCTCTTAACATGTGGGTTTTCTAACACAGCCATTTATTACCTCAGAGTCAATAAGAGAAAATTTCTAGGGAATGTTTGAATGTAATGCAATTTATTATGTAGTGTTATATAATCAATGAGAGTGATTCCTGTCACCTTACTCAATTCTATTGGTTAGAATCAATTCAAAGTTTTCATCCATTCTCAAAGGAGAGGATTACAACAAAGTGTAAATTTAAGAAGGTAAATATAGATACAGACTTAATTGTGTTCCCCAGGGATCACGCTGAAGTCCTAAATAAGTGCTTTAGACTATGACTGCATTTAAATAAAGTCTTTAAAGAAGCAAGTCAGTGACAATGAGATTACTAGGGTAGACTCCATTCCATCTGATGGCCTTAGTAGAGTTGATTTGGTTGAGAAGCCAGCCAGCTAAAAAAGAATGGCAATGTGACGACATAAGGAAAAGGTTGCCTTCTGGAAGTAGAGAGGTCTTTGAAATCAATCCTGCCAAGACCTGAATCTCACATTTCTGGACTCCAGAATTTTGAGAAGATAAATATCTTTTTTAAACCAACCAGTCTCCAGTGTTTCATTATGGTAGCCATCATAAACTAGTACAGTGGGTCACTGAAGGGTGAGAGGAGCTCATCTTAGAATCTATTCTTTACAATTGGGGAAGATGTTCTTGGCTTAATAGTAGGTTTTGAGGTGACCTTCCCAGAAGTTATGATTGAGAGATGTAGACAGCTGGACTCTATGGATCCCCATGATTTTAAGCGAGTTAATTCCACTGACGTATTTTCTAAGCATTAAAGTCCTACCTAATAAAAACAAATTAAAAAAAAAAAACTGTCTACACTTTTATTTGATGTGCCTTGACTGATGAATATATTCATGGTTTAGAAATTTTGTTGATTGCCACAAGTTCACTAGAGCATTGCTATAATGCTCATATTGAATTTGACACAAGCCAATCTGTGTACTTTGAAAAAGTCTCCTAAGGTTTCTGGTCATTTTGTTTCATCACTCATAAAATTGGGAGCTTGGACAAAAGGACATAAATTACAGCAGCTTTTTATGTTGTGTTGTGCCACTAATCACTTTGTGTCCATGTCTACACTTAGAAGGGCAAGATAATAAGATGAGTCTATATTATACAGGTTTTCTGTTGTTGTTGTTTTGCCTAATCAATAATGACAAAGATTTCAGATAATTAAAAGTAAAAAATATAATTCACTGAAAAAGAACTTGACAATATTTCTCTAGCATTAAAACAATGTGTGAGGGTAAGATTTCAAGAATTGACTTCATTTTTAATTCTCAATAACATACCTTTGAGAACGGATATGAAATTAAATAGAATAGATGAGTATTTTATAAGGTCTGTTAGTGCAAAGGTATCTTTACAGTAAATTATAAGAGAAGACACATTTGTTCATTATATGTAATATTTTTATACGTAATTTTTTCATTGTGTTTTCAGAGATGAACACACACACACACACATGCCTGTGTTGTATCATTGGTGTCTATGTAAATGTAACAAACTAGAAAGTGAAAAAAAATTTTCTCTTATTCTTTGTTTTTATTGTTTTTGTCTTTATTAGCCAGTGATATGGAGTTGGAATTAATGAGAAATTCTCTGCCTTTACACTTGTAGTCTGAACTTGATCTTGTAATTTAAAATTTATAATTTTGCTGTATATTATCAAAATTCAGACTAGAAATTGAGGACACACACACCTCCATTCAGTGTAGCATTAAAATATAATCATATCCTATGGGCAATGTTTTAAAATGGGAGGTCAGCATGAGTTTAAACAAACAAACAAAACTCTTAACATTCTTTAAACTCTGTTGACACTTACTCTCTCATATTTTTTTTTTGTACTCAGCGAACATTCCTAAGCAGAACTCATGTGAATATTGCCAGGCCAATATCTAAAATTATATTAGGCAGGCAAGGAACACTACTTGCGAAGGAGATCTCTACTGTATTGATGGGTGAGAAGGACTAGGTTGCTAGTATTTGCTCAACCACCCATATCCACAGGGGGCAGGATTCTACCTGGTTGGGCTCCACTATGCAAGTAAACTCAGGGTCCAGCCATCATGAAATAAAATGGCTTGCTAGGGAACAGCCAAGTGACAGCAGACTTTGTGTTCAGTGACAGACCGTATGGTTTTCATTATTTTGTTCTCAACGAAGAATTCATCCAAAGAACAACCAAATGAAAGCAATGTGTAAGCCATGTCAACCCATCCTGGGGTAAGAGTGCCACAGTTGCTCCATTTTAGGAGTAGCAGTTGTGTAAAGGTGAGGAGAGGGGAAGAAAGGAAGACTTCAGAAAAAAAAAAAAAAGGAAAGGAAAGGAAAGGTAGCAAAGAGAAATTGTATTACAAACTAGAGGAAAGAAATGTGTCAGCCATTCAGCTGTCTCATTATGTAGCTTCCCACACTCACTAAAGATGTAATTCATCTCGCAGGTGCAAACATTGTTGGCTTTCTCATGGACTCTTGACGGATGGACCGGATGTATGTTTTCTTACCCCAGATGCTCTTTAAGAACACCGGCAATGAGATAGAGGATTGTGTGCACCTGAATCAGCACATTTACTCAATCTTATTGTCTCACTTCTTGTTTAAAGAATCAGTAGTGCTGTGCACAGAACAACAAAAACTAGGCAAAGGGCTTTTTTTTTTCCCTTTGAATATAGAGAAATGGCCAATCTAAACACTTTTTTAAAGTCACCTCTTTGTAACAGTCCCTGATATAAATATATTGTTGCGATAATTACTCACCATTGAGGACTCCATTAATGGACAATTAGTAGGACATACAGCAAAATTGCCTCCTGTGGCAGAATTTATTCAGTTTTCTACAAGGTTTTCAAACATTTAAGACATGGGGTTGAGGAGGGGTTTCCTAACTATAAACTGAAAAAAAAAAATCAAGAAACCAAAAACATTTTTTTCAAGCCACTTCAATAGACACAATATTAAAAATGTGAATTCTTTCTGAAACAGTTTCCCCTTCCTGCTAATTTACTCCCACCAATTTTCAGCATTCCAAGATCCCAAACAAAAGTGATTCTTTTTGGATTGAAATCCATTGACTCTTGGCAAAAAGCAGCTTCCTGGTTCAAAGAAAAAAGACTTATAAAAAAGCTCACAAGGCTTCTTAGACATCAAATGGGTCTTACGAAACCACATTTTGATGAGCTAAGTGTAAATGAATCAGAAACACATGGATTAAATTTCCCTTGAAATACACATGGGTTTGAAAATTAAGAAAAAAGTGTTTAGCCAAATGTGTTTTGGGTTTGCTTGAACTGAAAACATTTGAAAAAAGTTGAGGTATTTGCTAAACCCTAATATATTGTTGTGTTTGCTCAACCCTTCTCCAAATCAATTAAATTTCCAGGAGGCTTCCTTCATTCCCTTGTGGTTTGTCTTGTCCCCTCTGTCTTGACACTTTATAGACCAAACCAAATTCCCATTGAAAAAAAAAAAAGAGACTGTTGTTCATCTATTTAAATATGAGGTAGCCATGAAAACATCTAGCAAATCAAACATTAAGAGGTGGAAAAGTACCCATTAGGTCATGTGTTCTATCCTGAGGGTTGGAGCACATGCACTCACGGCTCTCTGCTGCTTTGTGTAGTCTAGTTTTAAATGTCTCAAGTGACAGACTTCCATCACCCCCCTTGGGAGAATATTGTATGTTCAAGTAGATCTTGCCATTAGGAGCTCTGCCTAAGTGTACAACAGAGGCACGATGGGACATCTTGGAAGGCAGGAGGGGGGAGGAGGTATTGTAGATAATTAACTCTTTCACTACACCATATCAATCACCTGTAGCATGATCAGCAACTTGCTAAGCATTTGAGTACAGAAGCATGCACTATGGTCTTTGTGCACATTACTAGGTTCCATTCAGAAAATCAGTACCTGGCTAATGATATAAAATTGTGTCTATTTTAATACAAGATAAGGAGACATGCCATAACTAAGAGATTCATCACAATGAAAGAAGAGTAAATCATAAATATGTCACTTCACCAGATTTTACTTTAATATTTACTTAAAACACTTCACTCTGGAATTCTCAAGATTGCTATTGATCAAGCCATGTCTAAATACTAGAACTATAACTGAAACACACATACATATATGTATTTATTTATCACATACCTTCTCCAGACGCTGTCTCTCTGCAACTAACTTCTCTTTCAATGTCTTCACAGCCAATTAAACTTGTTTCCATTTCTGCTTCTCTTAAGGAAGGTAAGGCAATCATGAGGCTTTATCTCTGCTTTATGAATAGAGGAAAACCTGGATTTCAATATAGCTATAACATGTTTTCAGAGGCCTGGTGTCAGAGTTTACATTAATTTGCTCCAGTTCTCATTCTACTTACAAGTGAATTATAAGTCACATAATGCCTTACATGGCCTGTTATACTGGTGCTATAGTGACCTTTTCAAGATTCTGCACTGTGAATACTTGACAGGCTTGCCTCTTCCATGCTAGTTATTACAACCTGTAAACTTAATCAATGAGGTAGCAGGGAGAAAAGCTAAAGTGAATGTGAAATGGCCAGCTATTTCTACATGCATTTATTTGTATGAAATAAACATTCATGCATTCACTTGAAATAAATATGAAGAGAGGGAGAAAAGCAGATAGAGAAAAACAGACTCTCATACGTTCAGAGCTGGGGATCAAACTCAGAACGACATGATTTTAAGTCCAAAGCTGTAGTCGCTTAGGAAAGTCACTGTTACTTCTGTTATTAGTGTTTCTAAGATACGGGGTCATTTTTCATATTCTGTCAGTCTTTCCTTTTATTTTCTATATTTTCATTACTGGTTTAATGATAGTTTATAAGATTATAGGGCAGTAGTTTCAAAGTTCAGTGACCTCTTCACATACCCTCACCCTTACCCCTCCAACTTTGAGAATCATAGCTATCACAAAGCCCTAGAGATATATGTATATATGGAGAGAGAGAGAGAGAGAGCAACTTCTTGCAGTTATCCTTTTAAATTAGCATTTTCCTCTACCTCCCTTCATGTGCTGTCAGTAATAGAAAACAAGTCTTTTGTTGGCACACAGAGTTGGGATATTTTGCATCTAAGGAACTCTCTTTTTTACTATTTTAAGAATTACAGGTTGGTGAAATAACTCATCAAGTAGGGAGTACCTGCTTTGTCATGCACAAGACACAGACAGAACCCCAACATCACATAGTGGTACTATGTCAAAGGAAAAACTTCAGTACTGTGGTATTTCCCCCATCCTTTCTATGTCTCTGTCTCTCTAGATGAATAAAAATAAGTGACTCAGTTAAAATTCTGCACACAAGCATCTGATTCCACATGGGGGAAAAAAGAAGAAGAAGAAGAAGAAGAAGAAGAAGAAGAAGGAGGAGGAGGAGGAGGAGGAGGAGGAGGAGGAGGAGGAGGAGGAGGAGGAGGAGGGAAGGGGGAAGTTAAGATTCAGTTGCGTATTGTTCCAATTTGCATTCAGGGGTTGGGTTGTGGTGCACCCAGTAGAGTATGCATGTCCTTGATGGCCGGTGTTCAAGTCTCCACACCCCACCTGCAAAGGGAAGCTGCATGAGTGGTAATGCAGTGACACAGGTGTGTCTCTTCCTTTCTCCCTACTTCCATCTTCCCTATCAATTTCTTTTTAAGATTTTGTTAATTTATTAATGAGAAAGATAAGAGGAGAGAAAGAACCAGACATCACTCTGGAACATGTGCTGCCAGAGATTTGAACTCGGGACCTCATGCTTGAGAGTCCATTCCCTTAGCCATCGTGCCACCTCCCGGACTACCCTGCCAGTTTCTTTCTGTCTTATCAAATAAATATTTTTTTTTCATTTACTGGATATTACTATACTTCCCCACTTTTAAAGGATTTTATTTTTATTTTCAATATATATATTGAAATATATATTTTTTTATTTTATATATATATATTTTTTTTTCCACCAGAGAACTTCTTAGCTCTGGTCTGTGGTGGGGTCAGGGACTGAACCTGAGATCTCCTTACCTCAGGCTGCTGCACTATGGATGGATCCTCCTGTCTCTAAGGTCCAAAGCTAGTTTAAATAACATCTAAAGTTAAAGAATTGCCTTTAGGCTATAGCATCGTTCACCTAATGATACTTGCCATAAGCAAATAGAAGTGGGTCATCTTCCTTCCTCTAAATGTAAGATCATTCTATTCACACTATTCCTATTACAGTTTTGGCTCCTTTGGCCTTTGTCTGTAACAGGCCTGATTTTTTGTTTCTTTAATATTTCTGTATATGTCAGTCCTCGTGGTTCTTTCATGAGAGTATTGCTCTTTTCTGGTTTTCTTCTGATTTTCCTTCTACCTCATTGCTTATAATGGTGGAAGGGGCTTGATATGACATTTAATAATTTCAACTTTCTACTTTGTAAAAGGATATTGATTTTTTTTTTTTAGTATTTAAGCTGGTTTGAATTCATAGAAAACATTTCATAGTGAGGACTAAAAAGCACATATGCATTTGTTATTTGATATCAATTAGTAACCAAGAAGAGGAGAATGCTGGATTCTTTCTTTTTAAAAACAGTTGGCTATTTAAAAAAGGATTATAAGTATAGAGTAAGAAAACCACTCTGAATCAGGTCACTGGGTTGGTTCTCTCTGAATTTTTAAAATTTCTGCAGAAAGGGTATTTTTTTTAACTAAAAAATGCTGTAAAGTAGGTCTCAGGTTCAAAAAAGACAGAGAAGTAAAAGAAATAGTTCTTCATGTTCAGCTAAAATTTGAGATTATGGTAAGCATATGATGTACGTTGCCATATTATTGCCATGGGCTTTTTTATTGGTAAAAGTGAAACCAGATTTAGTAATGTATCCAGTCTGGGGCTTTCAGCATACACAAACTCAGTGGAGTCTAGAAACGTCTCAGAAGAAACTGATGGCGAGGCAGTGCTCAACTCGATCCAAATGTGCGTATTTACTTTCTCCTTGTTTTATCATGGACACCTTTATATAAAAGTCACTGTGAAGTTTGTCTTATTGTACCTCAAATGAGTCATTCTCTGAGTAGTTCAGATTCAAGTCTTGTTTCTTTATAACACTTTTTATCCTATCTTGCAAATACATATTATTTCAAACAGAGATATTAATAAATCCTTGAAAGCCAACAATTTCTATGCTATGATCATTTCCTAGACATTGGGAAAGAGAGAACATATTTATAAAGCACTTAGTGATGAGTAATTCACAAGGAAATAATTATAAATACAAGTCAAACAAATTGGCAATTGTTTGCATTTCAAATTAGAAATCACATGAAATGAGGCACTGCTCTGATTTGCTTCGTGAGCATTTTAGGCAATGCCATTCCTACCTACATATGTGAGGCTCACATGGAGGTCTAGCAGATAGAACTGTAGTCTCTGAGTCTGGATTTCATGAAGTCTCTCCTGGCTCTCTCAGACTTTGTTATGTGACCTTGTGCAGTGTTCTTTAAATGTCCTGCATTTCAGTTTCCTCGTCAGTGTAGTGGAGAATCAAGAAGGAATGTACATGTGAAGTTCTTAATGGCAATGCATGCTAACAATTCTTCTCCCAGACATTGCTTTTCACAGCAAACATGTTTTCTTTAAGATCACTGATTTTTCAGTTATGCTAACCTTTAGAGCTGTTACATTTTTTAAATTTTCAGATAGAAGGAGGGGGAGGAAGGGATACAGAGAGAGAGAGGATGAGAGAGAGAGAGAATGAGAGAGAGAGAGAATGAGAGAGAGAGAGAATGAGAGAGAGAATGAGAGAGAGAGAGAATGAGAGAGAGAGAGAGAGAGAGAGAGAGAGAGAGAGAGAGGCCTTCTCTCAACACCACAGTTTCTTCCAGTACAGTGGGAACCAGGCTCAAACCTAGCTTGCACATATGCGAAAACAGTGCACTCTACAAGTAAGCTATTTTGCCAGCCTTTGCTGTTTATTTGCAAGCGTTTCTCAGTTGATTTATTTACTTATTTATTATTGGATAGAGACAGAGAGAAACTGAGGGTAAGGGGAATGTGGAGGTGGAAGTGGAGGTGGAGGTGGAGGTGGAGGAGAAAGAGAGGTACTGGAAACACTGATTTACAGTCTATGAAGCCCCCCCCCCCCACGTGGTCCCTGTCTTGGAGACTGGGGGTTCCCTCACCAATGTGTCCCAGAACCTCACCTTTCCAGAACTCTACCCAACTAAGGAAAGATAAAAATAGGCTGGTGATACGGATTGACCTGCCAAAGTCCATGCTCAGTGGAGAAACAATTACAGAAGCCAGAACTCCCACTTTCTGTCCCCCATAAAAAAATTTGGTCCATACTCCTAGGGAAGGAGATTTGATAGGGGAAGATAACCAGAAGGTTTTGAACTCTCATCCCATCAGGACCTGGAGAGAGAAGAAAAAAGGAAGGACATTCCTAAGTAGTAATAGATGTATGTGTAGCTTAGAAAGAATGAGAAGACAGGAAAGAACAATTAGGGAAAAATACAGGTTTATATATGTGTGTATATGTATAATATACATGTATACATACAAACAAAAACATATGCTTGCTACACTTTTTTTCCCTGCTGGTTCTATTCCTTAATTATTAGGAGCTATATACAGAAAGAACTAAGGAATGCTTAACTGTGTACTGTAATTTAAGTTTCCTTGCCTACATTGTTACAGTTCCTGTTCTCTGGTGAATGAGATTGTGGTGAACGTCATGAGGTGACCAGTAACAAAGTTCAACTGGCCTTTTATAGACATCAGGCCTTATTTTATATATTGTGATATGCTACTCATAGAGTATTTAGAATGTATGGAGTGGATATGAGTTTAGATGAAAAACATCTCCTGTGGAGTCAGCATATCTGTGTGGGAACTAGTGATCAAGTATCAACTACCTTAATTTTTAACCTTACAAATTTTTTATACCTTTCTCACATTTCTATAACACATGCTTTCATCAAGAAAAACCATGAGGAAAATCTGTTTGGGCTGCAGTTGGTGAAATCCCACCGTATGTGTCGGTGTAAGCCCCTCCAATGTCCTCTTTCAATATTCAATAGTTTTTGAAGTCAATTCACTCAATACGGGGGTCTTACTGTAACCTGGATCCTGGCAAACATACCAGTATAGATGGAGGGAGAGAGATGCCATAGAACCAGAGCTTCCTTCAGTGTCACAGCCTCTCCAATATGGTGCCAAGGCTGGAACACGATGAGATGGTACCCTATCCTGTGAGATTATCTCTCTGGCCTCCAGGTAATTCTGTCTTGAACTGTAAATTATACATAATTGATCTGAAAGAAATGTGATTTGTAGCTGGTCATCCATTGATTTACCTTTATGCATGTATTGGTCTACACACAAAGTGTTGGGAGCTGTGGGAGGGATGCATAGTGCCATGGTTTTCGGAGGAGTACAAATCAGCAACTGTGGTTCTCACTGCTTATAAACGTTTGTCCTACTTCGGCTTTTTGTTTCCAGAACATGCACTCTTATTAACAGTTGCATTAGAGTAAGCAAAGATGGCTTAATAGAGCACCGTTTTTCAGTCATCCAACAACTGAGAATGTGGGGCCAGGTGGTGGTGTACCTGGTTCAATGCTCACATTACAGTGAGCAAGGATCTTAGTTTGAGTTCCTGGTCCCCACCTGCAGGAGGGAAGCTTCACAAATGGTGAAGCAGCTCTGTAGGTGTCTCTCTATCTCTTTCCCTCCTTATCATCCCCTCTTCTCTCAATTTCACTCTAGCCAATAATAAATAAATAAAAATTTAAAATAAAATCTATGTAGTAGTACAAATGTTTTTTCCTATACAGCTTTTATCATGGACTGTGTTTTGAAAACACACAGATATTTATTTCGCTAAACACCTTTTGGGTTACTTTGCCTTTTGAAATAACAAAAATACATTTTGGACTATTTTAAATAAGAAAAGTTAATTATTGAGTTTACATTCATTATCCTGTGTAGGAACTGTAAAGATCATAAGTACATGGAAAAACTGAGAAGTATCTCATTTGAAGAAATATTAGCATCTGCTTTCTTGATAGATGGCTGTGCTAAAGATGAACATTTAGCAAGTGTAGCTTGCTTTAAATTTCAGTTTACTCAAATTCTACTTAATCTTATTCACAGTCCACACATGCCCTATTGTTCTCCTGTGACAATGTCAGATTTCTGTCAATGCACACTGGATTGACTATTTATTTTTAAATTTATTTGGTATTATCTTTATTTATTGGATAAATACTGCCAGAAATTGAGAGGGTAAAGGGAGTTAAAGAGGGAAAGAGACAGAGAGACGCTTGCAGCACTGCTTCCCTATTCACTAAGCTTTCTCACTGCAGATGGGGAGTAGGGGCTCAAACCTTGGTCCCTGCACAGTGTAACATGTGAGTTCAACCAGGCGCACAGTCACCCTGCCTACACTAGATTTTTTTTTATTTCTTCCATTTTGTTTTTAATTTAAACTGTTTTCCCTTATCTAAACATATACATGAAATTACCAAATAATTGTTTTTCTTCTCTAACTTATTTCGTATCACATAATCCCCTTGAGTTCTATTCACATTCCTGCAAGTGGCATAATTTTATCTTCTTATGACTGAATACTGTTGCTCTATACATATTCTTTATTTAATGACCTACCCATGGACACTTAAACCATTTAAGCTGCTAAAAATAATCAAGTAAACACAGAGGAACATAGAAATTCTTAAATTATTGATGGTCTGTTTTTCAGATAGAAACCCAGAAGCATGAATGCTACATCCAGAGTAGTCCTGCTTAGTTTCTGGAGAATGTTCTGTGCTGTTTTCCAAAATAATTTCACAAGTTTTGTTTTTACAGTCTAATTATGAGTGTTATATTTTCTCTACATTCTCTCCAACACTTGTTGTCATTTTATTTTTTGTTGCATACATATTAATTATAGTAAAAGAAAAACAAAATCAGATAAAAAAGAAGTCAATCTTATAACCGGCTTAAGGATCCCGGTGCTTTGGGCCACGTGCGCTTAACCCGCTGTGCTACCACCCTACAATTCCTTTTTTTTTAAATTAATTAATTTATTTGATAAAAAAATAGCCAGAAGTTGAGAGGAAGGGTGAGACAGAGAGGGAAAGAGACAGAGAAGACACAGGCAGCTCTACTTCACCACTTGCAAAGCTTTCCTCCTGCAGGTGGGGACCGGGGGCTTGAACCCTGGTCCTTGAGCATTGCAACATGTGCTCTGAACCAGGTGTGCCACTACCTGGCCCCCAGATTTACAATTTCCAACCCACACTTACTGTGTGTGAGTCACCACACCTTCCTATACACCATAGTTCTCACATAGTATAAGTGATAGTTTGAACACCATTTTTTTCAAAACAAAAATTATATATCCATCTAAATTTCTTATATTGTCTTCCTGGAAGACCTCTCTCAGTCCTCCCCTTGTAACTATGACCCTAGGAAGATGCAGTGATTGGGAGGGAGGAATGGGGTCTGTTCACAGTAACTCCCAAGAACAGAGATTTCCCTGGAGTCTCTAGCTCTTGCTATCAGTATCTGGCAGTATTTCTGTCTAATGAAAGGAACAGACAGGGCAGGTGAGCATCTTCCCTGTGGTGGCACCAGACAGGGATGGGGGAGGTATTCTTCACAACACAGAAGCCAACTATAGAGAAGAATCACGCATGGAGGGGGTCACAGGTGAACACTCTTCCACTTCCAACAAGTTCTGCTCACCAGGCCATAATCACAGGTTTAGAATCCAGTTGCCTGAATGTGGTGAGCTTGTAAGCTTAAGACACCACCTTGGACAAAGGTTTTTCTGGCTGGCAGTCATAAGGACTGGCTCGTCTCTAACTCATATTAGAGGTGCAGGCTGTTTCATCTTTAGACGGTGGCTTGACTGAATTCTAGTTATATTGGGATTTTCCTTTACTGGTGTCTTTCTGCAGTCCTAGCATTTGGCCATGGATATCTGTGTCCTAGTGTTTTTTCTTTGGAAGAAGATTCCTCTGTTTTCCACACTTGGCTGCTCATTCTCTCCTCTCCCCAGATACTAAGGTCCCTCATATGAGCCTCTGCTCTTTACTCACCAATCATGTTCACCATCTCTAGCTATCCCTCCTTCCCGGGGCCCGGGTGATCCAATGACACTTGATGCTTAGTTACATCATAATTTCTCCTAACCCTCTCTAACAGTTCCTGATATTTTCTTGTGAAACTACTGTCCCTCCAGAATTTTCTATTTTATAAGATACATGTTATGCTGTTCTAGGGATGGGGAGATTTATTCCATTGACTTTGATATTCCCCACTCCTGCTGGAAACGCCTAGAAACTTTCACGTTCTTTTTGTTTTTTGTTTTTTGTTTTTTAGGAATGACAGCAATTTGAGCATAAGCAGTCTGCTATCTCCATATTTCTTTTTTTTTATTTTTTTAATTTTTTTATTTAAGAAAGGATTAATTAACAAAACCATAGGGTAGGAGGGGTACAACTCCACACAATTCCCACCGCCCAATCTCCATATCCCACCCCCTCCCCTGATAGCTTTCCTATTCTCTATCCCTCTGGGAGCATGGACCCAGGGTCATTGAGGGTTGCAGAAGGTGGAAGGTCTGGCTTCTGTAATTGCTTCCCCGCTGAACATGGGCGTTGACTGGTCGGTCCATACTCCCAGTCTGCCTCTCTCTTTCCCTAGTAGGGTGGGGCTCTGGGGAAGCTGAGCTCCAGGACACATTGGTGGGGTCTTCAATCCAGGGAAGTCTGGCTGGCATCCTGATGGCATCTGGAACCTGGTGACTGAAAAGAGAGTTAACATACAAAGCCAAACAAATTGTTGAACAATCCTGGACCCAAAGCTTGGAAAAGTGGAGAGGAAGTATTAGGGAGGTACTCACTGCAAACTCTAGTGTACTTCTGCTTTCTTACTTTGGTGCCATACTCCAAACTCAGTCAATTTCTGCTTTGCGTTTCTACTTCTTTTTTTTTTTTTTTACATGCATAACATTCCCCAGATTCCCATTTAACAATACAACCCCCACTATTTAATTCATCATTTTTCATGGACCTGTATTCACCCACCCCAGAGTCTTTTACTTTGGTGTAATACTCCAATTCCATTTCAGGTTCGACTTGTGTTTTCTTTTCTAATCTTGTTTTTCAACTTCGGCCTGAGAGTGAGATCATCCCGTATTCATCCTTCTGTTTCTGACTTATTTCACTCAACATGATTTTTTCAAGGTCCATCCAAGATCGGCTGAAAACGGTGAAGTCACCATTTTTTACAGCTGAGTAGTATTCCATTGTGTATATATACCACAACTTGCTCAGCCACTCATCTGTTGTTGGACACCTGGGTTGCTTTCACGTTCTTAGCTCATCCTTTCATCATTAGAAAAGTCAAGCATTGATCAATATAGTCCTTGTTTACACTGTGTCCATGATACCTCTTACTGAACACTTTTATAAATTGCTCACAAATTATCTTTAATCCTTGTGGCAACTCTATGGACAAAAAAAAACTGAGGCAAAAAGAAAAAAAAAGGAATTTAGTGAAGTAAAGCAATTTCTCCAAGGTCCTATAGGCAACACATGTTGATGCTAGGATTCACAAACTGAAAGCTGGTCTCCATAGTCGTGTGGGTAACTTATGAACAAACGTTCCTTCCAGACCCTTTCCTCAGTGAAGATGCCTGCAGTCTCTTGTTCTCTACTCAGATCACTCAGCCCTATCTGCATCTTCTGGAGTATGATTTTGCTCTCAGGAAATTGCTGTGAAATTATGTCTCCGTCCCTGTTTTTGTTTGTTGTGTTCCAGAAAGCCTCTTAATTGCAGCCACATTACTGCCCTGTCCCCTTCCTCATGCCAGTATAAACACTGGATGTAAGTTAAGCGCTTGTAAAACGAAGTAAATGAAGGGAGGATAAGCAATCTGCACGGACTCTTTTAGTGGCTGCCATGATCTATATGGAATAGCACGATATATGCAATTCTGACAAATATTTAAACTATGCTTTAACATTATATGCCTTACTGGGTGTTGGGGAGAGCGAGGTGATGGCCCACCTGGTTGAGTGCACACACCACCATGTGCAAGGAACTAGGTTCAAGCCTCTAGTCCCCAGCTGAAGGGGAGAAGCTTTATCAGTAATGAAGCAATGTTACAGGTATCTCTCTTTTTCTTCTCCATCTCTCCCCTTTTCCTCTCAATTTCCTTCTGTGCTTATTCAAAATATATACAATCAAAAAAAGATGTCTTATCATAATTTCAATAATCTAAATTTGTCATCATGATGTGAAATCTCATAAAAGTGACAAGATACCTAAGGAGAACACGCTTTTGAAATGTCCATGATGCTCTTACTGGTTAGGGAACTCCTATGTTATTTTCTTTCCATAAGTAGATAAGAAGGGGCTTATCCCAGCTAGAGCAGGTTTATGAAATAAATGTTCAGGGGGCCGGGTGGTGGAGCACCTGGTCGAGTGCACATGTTACAGTGTACAAGGACTCGGGTTTGAGTCCCTGGTTCCTGCCTGCAGAGGGAAAGCTTTGTGAGTGGTAAAGTAGTGCTGCAGCTGTCTCTCTGCATCTCTTCCTCTCTATCCCCCTTTCCATCTCCATTTCCATCAACATTTCTGTCTCTATCCAATAAGTAATAAAGATAATAATACACACACACACACACACACACACACACACACACACACACACACACACACACACATATATAAAGAAATGTTCAGCACTTTGGTTTTCAGCATTCATCTACCACTCTCCTAATTCATCAGTACTTCTTTCCCTCCACCATCTTCCTCCAACAAAGTCCGAGAGGTAGTCTTCACCAGTCCATGTAACATCTCTTTTCAAAAGACATGGGATCTACTTTGCATACTGGTTTTCTTATCATAAAGATATCGAATCATTTCTCTCCTGCATCTGCCCCAGAATTAAAATTTGACTTTTTTTAAAGACCTGATTGCTAACAGATCAATAAAAGGATTTCAATGACTATTTTCCATTCTTTTGAACTCTAGTACTTATTGATGACATTATATAACCTAACATCTTCTATGCCTGTATGGTATAATACATATTAAAACATATCTGTATACGTACACATTGTTTTTAATGCCATTGTTTTACCATTACCTCTTTAGAAAAGCCTCTAGGACTTTATGGAAACTATGTGGTTATCATTGTGGGGGTGGAGAATGGGGGCACAAAGCTGGTGAGCAGAGCAGATTGGAACTACACTCCTGTTTTATTTATTTATTTTTCCCTTTTGTTGCCCTTGTTTTTTTTTTATTGTTGCAGTTATTATTGTTGTTATTATTGATGTTGTCATTGTTGGATAGGACAGAGAGAAATAGAGAGAGGAGGGGAAGACAGAGAGGGGGAGAGAAAGATAAGACACCTGCAGACCTGCTTCACCACCTGTGAAGCGACTCCCCTGCAGGTGGGGAGCCGGGTCTTGAACCAGGATCCTTAGGCTGGTCCTTGCGCTTTGTGCCACATGCGCTTAACCCGCTGCACAACCGCTGGACTCCTTACACTCCTGTTTTAATAGTGGTTTACAATCCTGTGAATCACTATTAAATGATAATATAAAAATTAAAAGGAGAAGTGTAAATTGTGTGCCTTAAATCTGCTTACCTCAGGGTTGGACAATGGAGCACACATTACCATGCACAAGGACCCAGGTCCAAGTCTCTGGTCTCCATCCGCAGAAGGGAAACTTGATGAGTTGTGAAGTAGTTCTTCACCAACTCCCCACCCCCACTTACACCTCAAGTTCTGTCTGTCTTTATCAAACTGAAGGAAAAAAACAAAACAAAACAGGGAGGGCGGGTGGAAAGAGTGGCCACAAGGAATTGTGCATTTATCATGCACAACAATAACACCAAGCTCCAACAATAACATGGTAGCAATTGAAAAAAACAAAATACCTGGGCTGGGTGGTGGTGCCCCTGGCTGAGCACACATGTTACAAAGCTCAAGGACCCAGGTTCGAGCCCCTGCTGCCTAAGTGCAGGGGGAAAGCTGTGTCAGTAACAGAGCAGTGTTACAGGTGTCTGCCTCTCTCCCTCTCTGTCACCTCTCTATTTCTGGCTGTCTCTATCTAATAAATAAAGATATATATATATATCTTTCAAAGTTAGAAAAAAAGAAAAGAAAAAACGTTTGACTTTTCAGTTGTGCTCATCATTTGATTAGTATACATTTAAGGGTTTCATTTTTCTCTTTTATTTTAAGGTATTCATTTACAAAATAAAGTATTCATCATGGTGGCACCCCTTACCCCTATAAATGTGTAATATGGAACATATTTCTTCTAATATTTCAACTATAACATATTTCAAACAGTATTATGAGTCTGCTAAATGCTATCCTACAAGTTCAAAATTCCACCAGGCCTAACACATCTGCTGCAATTACATTCAAACCTAGCTGTTAACACTTCTGTTCTTTGAAGCTGTATCAGTCATTGTCCAATGTGTTGATATGAAAGGCAACAACCTGGATTAGATTTCTCCATAGAATGTCAAAATACCAGACACACTGCAATATCTCTCCCATATCAAACCTGATTCACACAGCTACTCAGCACTTGGTAAACTACCTTTGCATTGAGGTCATATTTGTTGCAATTTGAAGGGCTGAGTAAATGAATACTACATCAACAGACAGTAAAGCAAATGAAACAGAAATGAAAAAAGATGACTATGTGTATGAGAAATACTATGACACAAAACTACCGGCTTCATTTGTCCTTCTGTATTTAAAGTCAAATTCAGAAAAACAAACAAACAAACACCTCCCAACAATATATGGTATCTTCTTTCTACTAAAAACGCATCAGAAATCTCCTGTGTAAACTCAGAAATAAAAACACTCGCAATATATTTGTGTGCTAATAGGAATGTGGCTAGAATGAATCAGATTGAAATATTTCAGAAATCACTACTACCCAACAGTTTTCATTATAAAATAATGACGTGTAGCAATTGATAATATAATATCAATATATATATATATATATATATATATATATGCAGAGAAATATATTTTTGTCTCTTTTTAGCACATATCATAAAGATATGGCCTGTAGAAGAAAACCTTTATTATCGTGTGAGGTGCGTGCGTGTGTGCATATGTGTGTGTGTGTGTGTGTGTCCAGGGTCTTGTTCATGTACAAAATGTTGACTCTTGGGCAAGCTTTTCCATTCAGATAGAAGACAGTGGGAGAGAGAGAGGGAGAGAGATAGAGATAGAGATAGAGAGAGAGAGAGAGATCATAGCAACTGAGTTTCCCATGGCACTGGGCCATTTCCATATGGTACAAGAGTTCAAACTCCATATACCCTACTTAGTGATGAACTGTTGCTCTGGCTGTCTTTCATTAATATTTTAAAAGTAATTATTTTTAAAAACTTTAGCACAAAGTAGGGTTAAAGATCCATAATGCCACTAAAAATATGCAACACATATATTGTATGTTATTTTATTTTAATGACGTTTTTTAATCTTGCTGGCTCCTGTAGCTTGTAATATAACTCCATATGAATCACAGTGAATAATCTGAAATATATAGTTAACATATTTATTATTTTGTGTAAATAAAACCATGATCTGGTAAAATGACACTTTCTGTTACTTAAGTGATGCAAATACTTGAATTATCTTGTTTGAATTAATGCTCTGTGCTTTTGTTTTCACTACTAAGTACTTTGTTATATGTTACACTCATTGCACAGGAATTTCTCTAAGTGAAGAAAGATGAGAGAGAAAAGAAGAATCTCTTTCCTGGAGTACGTTTACACAATGATTTTATTACCTCGGTTGCTGTATTAAATCAAACATGTTATTGATATTTTATTTGGAAGACCAATTTTATTTGAACATGTAAACTATGATATGAAGGTTTAGTTTCTTTTGATTAACTTGGCATTACTACTAAGACACATAATATTGAAATCTTTCTTCTTTGAAATATTCATTGATGATAGTGAGAGCGTGTATATGTGTGTGTGTGTGTGTGTGTGTGTGTGTGTGTGTGTGCGTGAGAGAGAGAGAAAGAGAGAGAGAGAGAGAGAGAGAGAGAGAGAGAGGGAGCACATGTGCACACACCCATGCTCGCCAGAGCTGATCCAACTTTTTCAGGTAGAAAGAGAAAATCAGGGCTGGAGAGAAAGCATATGGTTTTATACAAGAAGATTTACATGCCCGAGGCTCTGATGTTCCAAGTTCCATCCTAATTACCATATTTCAGAGCTAAATAGTGCTGTGGTTAAAGCTTAAAAAGTAAAGTGAAAAATAAAATAGAAAGATAACTGCAGACATACACAGAGGGGGGGAGGGGGAGGAAGGAGAGGGAGAGGGAGAGAAAGAGAGAGAGAGAGAGAGAGAGAGAGATATGGAACCAAAACTTCCTCCAGGTGGTGGGGGTTAGACACAAACTGAGTCACAAACACACGGCATAACAGCACGCTATCCAAATGTAATATTTAACCAACCCACGATATAATTTTTAATTTCAGAGTGGTGTTACATTGACTATATATCCCATAATTTCTTTATTCAGTTGTCTATCAGTGGATATTTAGTTTGCTTCCACTCCTTTGCAGTTGTTAAAATAAAGCAGCTATAAACAGAGGCATGAATATATTCTTTTTAAAATTTCTTTATTAACTTTATTTATTTATTGATAGATACAGCCAGAAATTGAGAGGAAGAGAAGAGACAGAGAGGGAGAGAGACAGAGAGATACCTGAAGACCTGCTTCACCACTCAGAAAGCTTTCCCCCTGCAGGTGGGAATGGGAGGCTAGAACCCGGTTCCTTGCGCACTGTAACATGTGCACTCAACCAGGTGAGCCACCACCGGGCCCTGGATGAATAAATTCTTCTCAATTAGTGATTTTATGCCCTTTAGATAAATCCCTATGGTGGAATTTTAGTACCACAAGATACTTCTACTTTTAGTTATTTAATGACTCTCCATACTATTTTCCAAGGGAGCTACATACATTTGCATTCGTACCAACAGTAATTTCTTAAAAAAAAAAATTTTTTTTATATATAAAAGGGGAACATTGACAAAACCATAGGATAAGAGGGGTACAATTCCACACAATTCCCACCACCAGATCTCCATATCCCATCCCCTCCCCTGATAGCTTTCCTATTCTTTATCCCTCTGGGAGTATGGACCCAAGATCATTGTGGGATGCAGAAAGTGGAAGGTCTGGCTTCTGTAATTGCTTCCCCATTGAACATGGGAGGGGTTGGTATACTGACAGGTCGATCCATACTCCCAGCCTGTCTCTTTCTTTCTCTAGTGGGGAAGGGCTCTGGGGAAGTGGAGCTCCAAGGCACATTGGTGGGGATGTCTGTCCAGGGTAGTCTGGTCGGCATCATGCTAGCATCTGTAACCTGGTGGCTGAAAAGAGAGTTAACATACAAAGCCAAACAAATTGTTGAACAATCATGGACCTAAAGGTGGAAATAGTGCAGGTGAAGTGTTGGGGTGGGGGGGTTCCTCCATTTTGTAGATAGCTAGTAGGCATATTTAGTTATATTTCAAAGGGCCTGTAGCTATACTAGTTTTTTTTTTTTTTTTTTTTTTGCCTGAGCCTGATATCTGATATGCAGGTGAATCCTAATTATTGTCTGGGGAGATGATGTCATGGCTGGGAAAAGGACCAGAAAGCTGGGCCAGGGAAGAGAGTAGCTTCCTAATATGGGAAACAGGTATAAATATTTCTGTAGACTCCGTCAGTTTGATATGATCTGGGGCAACAGTAATTTCTTTGAGAAAAATCAACTGGATAATAGGATTCCCCCCACCCCCAGCCTTGAGGGAAAGGTGTCTCTTACCCCTTAAAGTTGTGATTTCTAGCTCTCTGAACTCATAGAGCTCATAACTTTTAATGAGATATGGAGACATCATTTGTTCCTTCTTTAGTTTGTTTATTTAGTCAATGAATAGTTATTATTGTACTAGTACTATATGTTCTTGTCCTGGTGTGCCATTGCCCAGCCCCTGAGTACTTACAGGCTTGGTGTTACTATTGGTAGATGGGTTATCAGTGAGAAAATCAGAAAAAAGTATTATTTATTCATTTATTTATTTTAATGTGTGAGAGAAACCATAATACTATTCTACAGGCTTACTAGGTTGAACTGGGCATTCTGCATCTCTGTCTTGAAAATATTTTATGTAATCACTGTGCTCTATCACTGGCCCCAGGGGGAAAAAGGGGGCCCTAAATATAGAAAGAACCCACTTCTAGAGAATCAACCCCTTTAATATTTTAACTACTAACAAAATTAAGATCTCTATTGTCTTAAAGTTCACTTCATATATTAGCTAAAATTTTCCAAGAATACAGAAACTAAATGGGAAACAAAACAACAAAATTCTAGTCTTGAAATAGACAGCTTAAGATTGCTCACTAAGACTTAGACCATATATTTGGAGCATAATTTCATTCACTTCTTATTTATCTTTGCTCCTCATACTCTGACTCATATTGTAAATATAGATCTAAGTACAAGCACGGTGCTGGTTTTCATTATTTTTAATTTTTTAGCAATTAAAATATTAAGTGGGTTGATTCTCTGGAAGTGGGTTCATTCTATATTTAGGGTCCCCCTTTTTCTCCCCTGGGGCCAGTGATAGAGCACAGCGATTACATAAAATATTTTCAAGTCCTTTTGTCCCACCCATATGTACAATGTAGAGAATTGAGAATACATATGTGAACAAAATGAAACAAAATGTAAATATGTCTAAGATTGTGGGAGAACTATGATTATCTTTGTGAGTAGGGATGGGGACATAGACCTTTGGTGACAGGGCTATGTGTGATAAGTTTTTAAATGCATTATTTTGATCTTTAAATCTGTAAAGTGGGGATACTCCTCATACCTTGAATATGAAAAAAACAGAGGTGAAGAAGCGAAGGCTGTACTTGTTCAAGTTTAATATACATATATACACTCAAGTCCATGCCAGAGTCATCTAACTGCAATTTCTATATTATTTTTTATCTCTTCAAGACTTCAATAGAGTAGTTGTCTTTCCTGTTAGTCTGGAAGAATAGCTCTAATCCTGTTTTGGGGCAAGTCTATTATTCGTGGCACTGCTTAACATTTTTTTAGAGGTAAACCTCATTTTCCACTACCGTTCCTTACATTTGGCACTTCCTACTGCCTTTATCTGCCTTGCCATCCTTTCTCACAGACAGGTCCATAAGAGGCCCACAGTTCTAACTGGCTTCTCTAGGTGCTACATGAGCTGCTTCAAGTGGAGTTACACCATTAGCTCCCTTATTTGAGCTCAATTAATACAGCCACAGGGCCCATAAGCCTTTTTGGCAGTCACTTTATTGTTGACTCCTACTGAGTTCATTGTCAACTTAATATCTAAGTCTCTTTCACACATGCTGTTGCTAAGTTATATCACCCCAGTTCTGTCTTTGTGCATTTTGCTCCTGAGTCTAGGTGTAGGGCTTTACAAAGATTCTCACTAAATGAAAACATGTTAAAATCAGTCCATTATCCTATACACTTTTTAATATTTCTTTTTCCCATGTCTGTTAGCTTCTGTTGGGTGAAGGCGATTAGTGAAGAGATTATCAGCCTTTCTAGCATGCTCACTCCTCATGATGACATGTTTTTGTTATCGCAAATCTAGTCACATAAACCTTAACCTATTTTTTTAATTTATTGATGAACCTCTTAATTTACTTGCTAAATACTCCTAGAAACTTCTTTCTATGACGCAAATACCAGCCTTAAGATTGACAGTGAGCAGTTAGGCTGTAGTCGGAGCTGTGCTTCTCTGTATCACGCTATCAGAATGCGCCCAACTATTATGAAGATCTTATTTGACTCCTATATAGATTTAGAATGATCCTGTAGATTGATTTGGTGGAATCATTCTGTAGATGATGATTCAGAAGAGGTCAAGTAAGTAAAATGTTAAGGGTCACTTAAACCAATCAAATTATTGCTACTTAAATTATTGTTGTTTGTGGTCCTGGAGGGCACACAGTGGTAAAGCTTTGGACTGTCAAGCATGAGGTCCCGAGTTCGATCCCCGGCAGCACATGTGCCAGAGTGATGTCTGGTTCTTTCTCTCTCCCCCTATCTTGCACATAAATAAATAAAATGTTAAAAAATATTTTTGTTCAAGCAAACTAAATCATACACTCATCATCCCTCTAGGGAAATAAAAAATAATATCAAATCTTAGGAGTATTTGAGAGAATAAATACTGCATAGTTTTGTTACCTCAAGAGTCACTACCTGATTAAAATAATGCAAATATTGTGACTGAATGGACTGCAAAGTTGTTATTCATGTGTAAAGAAGCAAAACTTTCTGTTTTTTATTTTTATCCCCTAACCTTATTCTCTTGTCTCTGCTTTCTCAACTCTGAGACAAATCTGAAGCGACCTACATTAAAAAAAAAAAAAAAAGGCAAGAATGTTCCATGCCAGATAGTTTTAATCTTCTTCCTCTAACAGTCTCCAAGAAACTAAAAAGGGAAAAGTAGAGAGAGGAGGAAGATAATCAGGGTTGATTGTGAATCTGGGAAAAGTCTCAACTACACATTGAGATTCACAAAAATGAAAGATTAAAGATCACAAGAGAGGAAATGAATAACCATTTTTCCCATTGCCAGTGTTTTGCTCCCCATTCTTCCAGCTGCGACCGATGCTTAACTTCACCCATCAAATCTGAGCAAGAGACACAAACAGCTCAGCTGTTGTGCCTTCTGATAGTGGAGTTTTCTTTCATATGTCCTAAAGATAGCATTCTAAGCAAATGCATTGTCAAAATGAGGACACTATATAGGGGGTTTGTTGGGGGGTGGAGTGGGGTGGGGGGAGAAATGTAACCATCCTTTCTAGGAGGAGAAGTCTTTCAATCTGCAGGGTATAAACTACTGGAAATACAAAATGGGCTTTGGTAACATCAGCAGCCAAAAGGATCTTATTCAGCTTTTTCAACAACCCACTTCTCCCCCACCGCGTTGAGGAATGAAGGCAGTAAGCCTATGGCTGTCAATTTCATAGTGAGCCTTCTGCTCTCAGTATAGTGCCTGCCCCGCAGCACACAATCAAAAAATCACATGGTGGAAGAGAGAAGCCACCTAGGGTGCTTGGTGCTTTTTTTTTTTCCCCTAGGCACAAATGAAGAGGAACCAGCCCCATAAGACAGTTCACCTGGGAGGGCGCCTGCTTTGCATGTGACACAGATTTGAGCACATTCCTTTTTATACATAGGAGGAGAAGCTTCAGTACTGTGGCGTCCTTTTATTTTTTTTTCCCCTCCTTCTGTCTTTGTCTTTGTCTCTGTCTCTCTTTCAATCTGAAAAAGTAAGCCCAGAGTGGTGATGAGAAAAAAATATACATTAGTATGAGCAAACACTCACATTCATGTCACACTGGGTAGTAGTCATTGCCAGCTAAGGGATTCTGACTGCTTATACTTCAGAAGATTCAATTTTTTAATTTATTTATAAAATAAAAAATATTGACAAAACCATAGGATAAGAGGGGTACAGTTCCACAAAATTCCCACCACCAGAGTTCCTCATCCCATTCCTTCCCCCTGATAGCTTTACTATTTTTTATTCCTCTGGGAGTATGAACCCAGGATCATTATGGAGTGCAGAAGGCAGAAAGTCTGGCTTTGGTAATTGCTTTTTTGCTGAACATGGATGTTGGCAGGCTGATCCATACCTCCAGCCTTTTTCTATCTTTCCCTAGTGGGGCAGGGCTCCAGAGAGGTGGGGTTCTAGGCTATACTGGAGAGGTCACCTGCCCAGGGAAATCAGGTTGGCATCATGGTAGCATCTGCAACTTGGTGTCTGAAAAAGCATGAAGATATAAAGAAAAACAAACTGTTTAATAATAAAGACAGAAAGGCAGAGAGTCAGAGAAGGAGTGAGAGAGAGACCACAGCACGAAAGCTTCCTTCAGTGCAGTGGGAGCCAGGCTGGAAACTGGGCATTCACATAGCAAAACAGTGCATTATCCAAATGAACTATTTCCCTAGGAGCTGTTTTTGTTGTCATGATCCCAAAGCATTTAAGTGGGTTGCTCCGCAATCTCAGTTACAGTAGAATATTCTATATCCAACGACACAACGTTTCCACCTTCCCTTGGACCAGAGAGTCTCTTACTCAGCTGTTTTGGTGGTGGACACAAGTTCCCAGGTGGTGCTGGTAGTGTTGGTCTGGGACTTTTATTTTGGAAACCACTGCATTTTTGAGCTCTGAATGACATGCACAATGGGAAAGCTAGAGTGGAGGGTAGATTAAGCTTAAGCTGGGCACCAATGCAGTTCCTAGCACAGCATTCACTTCCTCTCTCTAGCAGAGGATGTTTCCACTTTCTTTCTCTTTTTTTCACATTTCATTTATTTAATTTATTTTTTCATGTGTTTCTCTTTTTAATTACTTTATTTTATTTTATCTATGAAAAGGAAATACTGACAAAACAGGGTACAACTCCATTCAATTCCCACCACCAGAATTCTCATATCTTCTCTCCAGGCAAAATCACCACAGGGAAGAGAAAGCTGGAGAGGGGCTAGGATGGTAGGGGGTGACAGTGGCAGGTAGATCAATGAAGTCAAAACAGCACCAGTGAATGATGACCGAATTAGTGCATTAAACAAAAATAAATAAATACAATAACGTTTTACTTATTTTAAAGTTTCCTAGGGGAAAACAAGAGGTTCTATAATCTCCCACATCTTTAAACATTATTCAGAATATTCCTGCTACAAATGTAAGTCCATTTCCTGTTGCTAATGAGGCATTCTGTATTATACTACTAGGGGGCTGCTGTTGGAATATATATATTTTTATATATATAACATATATATAATATATATATGTTTGGTATATATATATATATACCAAATTATATAAAAATGTGAAATTGAAATAAAATAATTAAATTCTTCCAGCTACTTTAAGCAACCATTTCATCACATGACAAATTAAAATAATTAAAAAAAAATCCAGACTCTGTTGTCTGTCATTCCTTACATCATTGCCTTACCACATGCCTTACCACATTGATTACTGCATCCTTTGTCCTAACACATTCTTCATTTTGTGGTCACTCTTGAGCCTTTTTGTATCCTTAGGTACCCTTGTCCCACTCACATCAACTTACTCAAAGACAGGTTAATCTGTGCTTAGCCATAAAGGTAGGTAAGCATCTTAATTATGAAGTTGAAAACTTAATGTCAGGGAATTAAGTTTGCCACATGTAGATTCTCACCTAGGATGGGAAAGAAGTTATTCTCTTTCTAAAAAATTATATAAATCACTTTTTTCGGTCTTTGCTATCATTACTATACAACTCAAGTTTCTCACAGACATACTTATTTGTTCTTTAAAAGACAGATGGAGTGGATGTATATCAAGACCTATAATTCATGTTTGCCTAATGTCCTGGTTTTATTGGCGTTTTCTCTAGATTAGCATATGTATATGCCAATCATCCTAAAAATCTAATAGTTGTCTTTACATCTATGAGATGCAGAAACTTGAAATACTAAAGTGGCAGTGCATTATGCCACCCCTCGTAACAGTAAGCTTTCTGTTAACACAGACTGTGCATATCCCTTTACATTGGATTTATCCCTTGCAACTTGTAGTATGTAAGGAAATTCATGGTACTATGAACCATGGATAAATGGATTTAATAACATGTACATGCACATTATTATAGTTAACAGAACATCAAACAATAATGCCGAAACATTTTTCTCCCTTCACATTATTGTTATCTCCCCCTCTTTATTGTTTATTGCCCATGGGGCTTTGTTGCTGCCAGACGACTTTTTTTTCTTCTTTTTTTTCCCCCAGAGAAAGCAAGAGAGGCAGAGGGAGAGAGAAAAAGATACCCTAATCCTTCTCCTCTGCTCCTGAAATTCCCTCTTTGCATAGTCTCTCCATATAGCACTGGGAGTAGAATTTGAGTAATCATGCATGGAAAAATGTATGCTATACTGCGTGAACTATATCTAGGCTGCTTTCTATACCTTATCTTAGTTGTCACTTCTGGCTATTTTTATAGAAGTAACACAACCTCAACTCGAGTACTCCTTCGGCGTGTGTGTGTGTGTGTGTGTGTGTGTGTGTGTGTGTGAGAGAGAGAGAGAGAGAGAGAGTGTGTGTGTATGTGTGTTTAAGATACAGAGAGGCAGAGATTGTAAAAGAGAATACAGCTCCAGAGATATTTGACAAGACATGTGTATGCTATTTTTTTTTATTGCTATCAGGATTATCACTGTCTCTCTGCATGCATGCAAGATGAATTCAGCACTTCCGGAGACTTTTTCCCCTCTGTTCTATATTTGGTAGAACAGAGCTAATTTGAGAGTAGAGGGGGTGATATAGTGGGAGAGAGGCAAAGAGACACCTGCAATACTTGCTTCACTCCTCTTGATGTTTCTCCACTGCAGTTAGGAAGCAGGGTTTCAAACTTGGTTCCAGGTTTGGGTTATTATAAATTGTGCTGCTATGAACACAGGTACACACAAATATTTTTGGATGGATGATTTTTGTTCCTTAGTATATACCTAGGAAGTGAGTTGCAGGGTCATAAGGTAGGTCCACTTCTAGCTTCTAATAATTCTCCAGACTTTTCTGCACAGGGATTGTGTCCCTGTCTACTTTTGGTATTAGAGTGATGTTGTCCTCAATGTCAGTGTAGGGTTTTCCTGCTGCAATTCCAGCCTCTGAAGGGCAATAACAATGAAGACTCACAGTTGTAAGTTGGTGAATTTTAGGTGATTTTTCTGCTCCCTTCAATGGTATTTTTGTTGGTAAAACTCTACCAGAAGTGGTGCATCAACTGGAAAACTCCAAGACTAGGTAGTGGTAGCCACTCCTGAGTATGTGTTTTTGGCCCCAGGAATCTCTCCCTCAGGCCCTTTCTGTTGATGCACCACACATGTTTGCACTCATGCACGACTTGGTGGGGTTTTGAAGAGATCCTGGTCTTATTTAGTTGTGTTCTAAGGCGACTCTTGTTTGTAGGGAGAGCAAAATGTAGCTGCTTGTCCTTGAGCATTTTTTAAACTATTATTTTATTTTAGAGAGAGAGAAAGTCAGAAACAGTAAACTAAAATGCAACTCTGAAGCTTCCTTTAATGTGGACCTTCAAATGCTTCTTAAATACATATTACAGTGTTAATCCTCTGTGCACAACTAAGACAAAATTCCGCACAGTTTAACTGTGTTAAATGAAATACATTCTAAAAATTTATTCTCTTCTGTTTTGCTTTTTTAAAAAAAAAGTCAGTAAAATCCCACAGTAAATAAATTTGGTTACTCACTATATTCTATGAGTACCTCATCAGTGTGTGTGTGTGTGTGTGTGTGTGTGTGTGTTTGTGTGTGTGTGTAAGCTGCATTAGAGGAAATTGCTGACTTTAAACAATTGTGTAGTCATTATCTAATAATTCACATTTTGATCAGCCACCTTTTGATTTATCTGCAACAATTTAAAGTTACAAGCTAATGGATCTTTTAAATCTGTGCTTACCTCTGACTATTGCATCTCAACCGGTAACTACAAAATATAAATAGATGTGTGTATGATACATTTGAAGAAAGTATAATATCTGATAATGCTACAGCCATTTCAAGTGCAGCTTTTAATTAACACAGTGAAATCAGGATCTTAATCTGGTAGGCAGAGAGCACAGCCCCGTGTCTCCATCCCTGGTTGGTGTCTTTGTGTTGTAATTCTCCTGGGTTTATCTATACTTGAATTTCTATATATTAGATCACTCTGAAGAGAAGTCTAGAAAAGTGTCTCTGAAAATCTTTAATTCATATGACTGAGAATTCAAAAGAGGCACCTGTAGCAACTGTTAACCTCTATTCATAAGCTATAATTCAGACTTCAGAACCCAGTAAAGTAAAGGTTGGTTAGCAGGATCATTCAGTGGAACTGCATTAAACTGTGGCAAGGAGAAGTGTAAGTGGACTGTTTTAAATATGTATACTTGCACTAGACACACCAAGGATGAGGAGACTTGTCTTAACACATTTCTTGCTGTCTTGATTTCTTTTTGATTTTTTTCTTCAGTACAGTTTTCAAAAGAAATTAAATAAAGTTAACTGTTTTTTTTTTAAAAAAAAACATATAAACAGGAAAAGGAGAAGATTTGGTAATGAAATGACTAGAAGTGGAGGGGAGGGTAATTTAACAGGGCACCACAGTTTGGGTCCTGAGTGAATATTAAGATGAAGTTCCTAGCAAAGACGTTGGAAGAAATCAGAAGCATTAAGGGAAGAAAAAAAAAAGTTAAATTGAATCTGTACAAGTTAACTGTAAGGTAGAAGACA
This sequence comes from Erinaceus europaeus, assembly GCF_950295315.1. Classification (NCBI taxonomy): domain Eukaryota; kingdom Metazoa; phylum Chordata; class Mammalia; order Eulipotyphla; family Erinaceidae; genus Erinaceus; species Erinaceus europaeus. Next base: position 64,333,864 of record NC_080179.1, on the reverse strand, counting down.
ACTGATCAGCTCTGGGAAGACAGCTGATCAGCTTATCCAGAATTCTTTATTTAGGGTTCCTCAGTGTGTAAGTGGGGGATGTCAGTGAGCAGATAATATTAAAGCTGTGAAAATTTGATAGAATCACCTAAATGGATGAAGGTGAACAACAGTGAAAGAGTCTTGGGATTATGGTACCAGCGTATATATTTAGAGTTAGATATATACATTTCCTGTCCCAACCATCGTTTAAATGTTACTGATAGAATATATTCCTTTGGGAATCCATGTCTTAAATTTTAGTCAAATTTTAAAATGAACGAAATGATTATTTGAAGTCACCGCCCCAATCTCATCCCTAACAATTTTGTCTTCTAAGAGCAGCCTGATTTTTCCACCTCTTCAAAAACTACTTTAGTTGTCCTCATTTTCATTGGTCTAAGTACACTTGCATCCTGTCCTGCATTTCAAGGCACTCTATCCGTCCCCTTAGCAGAGAGCTCAGCCTTTTCCGACTACAGTCCCAGCATTTCCATCATGTACATTATGAAAGCAACATGTAACAAGTGCTGAAGGCAATAAGTCCTTATTCTGTCTTGTGGCTAGGTTCTGGGAAACTGCAACTCCCACTGAAACCACACATAACAAAACTAATCTTACCATAATTTAATGATATGAATAGGGCTTAAGTTGTTATGGTCTATTTCTGGTCAGCAAAACATGGCCATCCTTCTAAATCAAGATCCAAAATATTTCTAATATTCAACAATTATTTGGATAAATTCATCCATCCATTCTCCAACCTAGTTTTTCCAATGTAGAGTAAGGAATTTTTGAAGACACTCTATTTGCAGCAGAAAATTTAACTCAGGCCTAGGAAATAGCATTATTGGTTATGCAAAATAACTTTTTGTGTATGTCTGAGGATATATAGCTCCAAGTTCAATACCCCCACCTCCATAAGGCAGACATAAACAATGCTATAGTTAAGAAGAAAAAAAAAAAGAAAGAAGGAAAAGAAAGGGGGAGAAAAAGGGAGTGGAGGGAGCAGACGATGGTATAATTGACTAGGCACACAAGGTACCATGCACAAGGACCTGGGTTCAGGCTCCTGGTCCCCATCTACACAGGGAAAACTCCACAAGTGGTGAAGCAATGCAGCAGGTGTCTTTCTCTCTCCATCTCTATCTTCTCTTCCCCTCTCAATCTCTCCCTACGCTATTAAAATAAATATTATAAAAAGAAAAAAAAAAGCACGCACATGTTAACTACTCCATAGACTTACCTGAATTAACTTCCTCTGTGTGCCAAGACAAAAGGAGTACGCAGAGAAAGCCCAAGCAGACATGCAGAGCATGTGCAGACTTAAGTTTCCCAGCTGGGAGGGAATAGGTTTTGTTCCCTCTTCATATTATAATGAACTGGTGATGAGCAAAACGATGCAATTTGCATGTCTGCTCCATTTTTCAGGTATGTTCTTCTAGTGTCATTAAATTCCTTAACTCCTCTACTGTAACTGTACAGGAGGAAAAATACACCAGTGAACTACAACAATTTGCTAGAGGGTTTCCCAGCTAGAGGATACACTTCTGAAATATTTCCTGAAGATCAGTGCAAATTCATCTGTAACCTTTATACCTTGGACAACATGGGAGATATTTTCCCTTGATAAAAGTTTGATTAGGATGACATCATCTTGCCTTTCCAGGAAAGTGTGCACACCTAACAGTCCACAGGTGACTCAGTCTATTAGAAACACGTTTTTAAAACATTCCTTTATAATAATTTTAGCAACATAATTTAGTCACTCTGGTGTTACTGCTTTATTTTGTCATTGCTAGCACTTTACCATTCGAGACTGACTTTTTCAGAACAAAAGAGAGTGTCAAAAACAAGGGACACATACATACATAGAGACAGAGAGAAAGGGAGGGAGAGAGACCACAGCACAGAAGTTTCCTTCAGTAATGTCAGAGATTCTTCCTATGCCTTGTGGGGAGGGGGTAGGCATTAGACCTGGGTTGTACACATGACAAAGCAAGCACTTGCTAGGTACACTCTCTTTTTCTCTCTTTCTTTTTTATAAACAGGAGAAACTGAGAGGGAAGGGAGACAGAAAGGAAGGGAAAAAGACACCTGCAGACCTGCTTCACTGCTCATGAAGTGTCTTTCCTATAGGTGGGGACCGGGACCTTGAACCCAGGTCCTTGTGCATGGTGATATGTATGCTTAGCTGGGTGTACCACCACCTGACCCCCTTGGCTTTTTAGCTAATTAGAAACACCAAATCCTAAATAGCTTCTTCTTTTCAAATGTATCAAGATGTTATTCCTTTCCCGTCCTCATTCTGCACATCTGGCAATCAGATCTGACCAGCTTTTACCTACCATCACTGGCAGCTGTGTGTTTGTTCCTAGACTTATGGAGATTTTTCTTGATGTTCAGGCCCATTCATAAATAAAAATTATCGGTCAACAGCACTGCCTCCATTTCTGTACTAATCCACCCTTATCTGAGAACTCTCTGATACAAAAATTCTCAGGAGTTGGTACATAAACATGTCAACTCCTTCACCTCTCAGATGGAGTCCTTCTAAGATATTTGCTTTTTTTTTTTTTTTTTACAATGTTCTAAAGGCCCTCTGAAAGACCAAAACAGCCACACATTGTGGAGCTAGCTCATAAAGTACTCCATTAAGGATGACTTCACTTTCCCAGATCTCTCCCATATCACTCTCAGCTAGTGTTACCTTCAACTTCCAAATGGTCACCCACTCATTATTATCTCAGCACTGACTTCTGGAGAAACCCAGATAGAAACACCAGGCATTCTTTTGGTTTGCAGAGTTCATATCATAGTGATAACTCCTTCTGGACAAAAAGAAGGAAACAATGACATACAGTTCCTCTATTGTCCTTATTTTTTTTTTCTTTCCCAAGCAGAAATGTGTCTTGTTTTATTGCTCACTGATGTGATTTTATGAGAAAAATTGGGGGTGTCACATAGGTTGAAGTTTTAAACAAGTTCTATGTTTTATGAAGCTGATGTAAAATGGAATTATTGCATGGGTTGGATCTATGCTAAGTGCTGATTGTGTGAACTGTAAACTTTTTTAGCACATGAAACAGAAGTAGCATTGGGTTTATACCTACAAATAGTGTTAGAATTTGAGAACACTTAAGACACTGGAGAGTGATAAAAGAATGATACTATGTGAAACCTGAAGTCATAAATCCATAAATAATGCACTGAGGGCTTTCTAAACTATGAATTCTTGGACAACCACAGGCTAAAGTCATTATTATCATGCTGCTTAACATCAGCACTGTGTCATGTGAAATAAAGTCACATCTATTCCTTTCTGAACTTTCAAATGACTTTTTTCTCATTATACACTCTGATTTCAGGAACACCCAATCTTATCAGAGTTACTTGTATCTATGAAATAACACCAGTATTTCATTTAATCCAAAACCAATTAAACTGATGTGTCCTCAATTTTTAGCTTAACTATATATTTACCACACTCTTCACAAAATCTACCAAAACTGCCTAGTGAAATCTTTAGTGTAAAGTCACATTATTCCTTGATGTCTTAAATAATTAGCCACTGAAAGATCCTTTCTAACACAGAGTTTGAATTAAAAGTACTGAATGATAATGATCAAGGCTGTCTTTCACCAAGAAAAACCATAGCTATAACTTTGAACACTTTCTGAAACACCAAGTGCATCTCATATGATGATGTACATTAGTTTTAAGTTGTATTTTTAAAACTTTTAAAAGATTTTATTTATTCATTAATGAAAAACATAGGAGGAGAAAGAACCAGGCATCACTCTGGTACATGTGCTGCCAGGGACTGAACTTGGGACTTCATGCTTGAACATCCAATGCTTTATCCATCGCACCATCTCCTGGATGATTTAGTTGTATATTTAAAGACAAGAAATCCCCCATTCCTATGGACCCCAGACCAAATCAAATTGATGGGGTTTACAGTCAACAATATTTATACCCCTTCCCCATATTAGGAAGCTACTCTCTTCCCTGATCCAGCTTTCTGCCACTTTTCTGGCCATGACATCACCTCCCCAGATAACAACTTGGATCTACCTGCATATCAGATTTCAGGCTCAGAGAAAAAAAAAAGCTAGTATAGCTACAGGCCCTTTGAAATATAACTAAAGTATGCCTACTAGCTATCTATAAAATGTAGAACCCCCCAACACTTCATCTGCACTATTCCAGCCTTTAAGTTCATGATTGATCAACAATTTGTTTGGCTTTGTATGTTAACTCTCTTTTCAACCACCAGGTTCCACATGCTAACATGATGCGACCAGACTTCCCTGGACAGACAACTCCTCCAATGTGTCCTGGAGCTCAGCTTCCCCAGAGTCCCACCCTATTAGGGAAAGAGAGAGGCAAGTTGGGAGTATGGACCGACCTGTCAATGCCCATGTTCAGCAAGGAAGCAATTACAGAAGACAGACCTTCCACCTTCTGCATTCCACAATGATCTTGGGTCCATACTCCCAGAGGGATAAAGAATAGGAAAGCTATCAGGGGAGGGGGTGAGATATGGAGATCTGGTGGTGGGAATTGTGTGGAATTGTACCCTTCTTATCCTATGGTTTTGTTAATGTCTCCTTTTTTAATAAATAAAAATAAATAAATAAATAAATAAACATTTAAAAAGAAAAAAAAAAGAAATCCCCCATTCCTAAGTTGTGTATGGTCATAACCTGTGTTTTTAGATACAGGGTCAACAGTTGCTGTGAGTATCAAGGAAACATCAGATATGCATTTACTAGAATTCTAAAAATGAATAATAAGCTCAGCCCTGTGCTTGCTATAATAGCTAAAATAAACCTGCAGCTCAGGGTGAGGTAGCTAAGCTCCTCTTTCATTCCATCAAGCTGCATGGGACAGCAGCTGGACTGACTTTTTTCCCCCTCACTCTTGGTGTGTTTACTGCAGCAGCATAACTTTGTCAGGCTGAGACTGTTGCTAGGGCTTGAACCACACCTTCCGCTTACCTAAGTGCCTTGGTCCTGGTTTCCTAAGCCGGCTATTTGCACAGTGTCAATCTGGAGACATGGGCAAAAGGCACCTTTGTGTTTCCACAGGTGTTGCATTTTTTTTCTTTCGTTCCCCGGTCACTAGTGATAATTCAGACTAAAATGAAATATTGAGAAAATAATATCCTGGCGTAACTGAATACGTGCATACAAGGCCATGAAGGTCTACAAAGGAATATTGCACAATCGCCCATTAAAATAAACATTTGCAACCACAGATAGCTGGGCCACAATCCTGCTCTGATACAAATAACATCTGGACAACTTTTGTTTGCATCTTCCAGCATAAAACACCCTTGAGAAAAAAATAGAAAGCAAGAAAGCAAGCTGAAAGACAAAGGACTGCTAAAGGTTTTATTATGCTCTGGGTGTGGTACCATGAATCTGAGGGGGGTTCAGGCCTGTGTTGCCAAACATGAATTTAAACAGCATGTTGTTTTTAAAAAATTGTAACACTGGTGAGGAACAATTCGGTTTTCTTACATAATTAATCCAGTGTGAAATAGACTGGCTGGAAAACCTCCAGTGCTTTAAAAATAACTCAGTGATTTATAAGTTCCACAGCGCTATAGCATTCGGGTACCAAGAGGAAAATGGAGGCATCTTCAGTGTGGGCTGAACCTTTCTTCTCAGTAGCACTTTAAGGAATTGAATGTAAACAACTTAACTGGGAAAGGTTGTGGTGAGGGTAAGAGAAACTGAGTTTCTGTGGATTGTGGACCGGTTGATGGGCAGGAAAAGATTTCCTTCCCTGAAGACTGTTTATTACTAATATATATTGGTATGTATAGCTAATACCAAAAGAATTAAACAATGTGAAGTGGGGGCGTATGGATTTAGGGAAATGATGGAAAAGGAGAGGAGTTTTGGGACAAAAAAATGAAGCAGTACTTATTTCCCCCTTCTTTTAAAAAGATTTCAGTATAAGCCATGAATCACACACCAGAGTGAATGGACTTTAATTTCTAATGTTGTTCTTGGATGGGGAGCAAAATAATTACAAGCTGAAATACACTAGCAACGATTGTACTCAATATAAAGATAAAGAAAATAGCTATAAATAAATCCTTAAATAAAAATCTCACTCTCAGGACTGGGTAGCTGCTAGCATCTATATATTTATGTCAGCTACAGCTGGCCACTAAACAAAGGGAATAAAAGTTTGCTTTACTAACGTCAAAATCCTGCAAAATATTTCACAGTTGTCTCATGTGCTTTTTTTCCCCCCCTCCTCTGCCTTTTTCTCCACTTGGAGGGGGCATGAAAGAGGTGGCAAGAGTCTCAAAGAATGAGGGCCAAAAGTTAGGAAGATTAAACTCCAAGATCTTCCCTTAAAATAGTGTGTACACTCTGTTACTTAATTTGATTCACTTTAACTTTATCCTTTGTTTAAGCTAAAGTGCAGAGATAAAAGTTAAAATGAAAACAGATCTATATTTATTCAATAATGTCATAACTTTTACTGTTAACCTTGTGAACTTTAAACTTTCAATATTTATTTATAAATTTATTAGCAAGGAGACAAAGAAAATACAAAACATACTTATTTACCTACTAGACAACATAAATATAATATTGATAGACTGATACAGGTATACCAAAAAACAAAGATGTGATTTAAATAAATTGAGAAAAAAACTTTATTTAAAAATTAATTTGCTACTTATTTATAAATATTACCTGATACATTTTTTTGTGAGTTGATACACTTCATTTTTCAAATTGATTTAATAATGATTGGCAAGATTCTAGAATAAGAGGGGTACAATTTCATATAATTCCCACCATCTGAGTTCTGAATCCCATCCCCTCTATTAGAAGCTTTTCTTTTTTTTTTCTCCCACTGGGAATATGGACCTGGGGTCATTATAGGGTGTAGAAAGTGGAAGGTCTGGCTTCTGTAATTGCTTCTCCACGGGACATGAACATCATCAGGTCATTCCATACACCCAGCCTGTTTCTATCTTTCTCTGGTAGGAAGGACTCTAGAGAGGTGGGGTTCCAGGAAATATTGGTGAGGTTGTCTGCCCAGGGAAGTCAGGTTGGCCTCATGGTAGCATCTACAACTTGGTGGCTGCAAAGTATTAAGATATAAAGCACAAGAAATTACAGTAAGGTCTTGTATGGTACAGTAAATCCTATCCACAGCATTTTGAAAGTAAACCAAATAGCAAAATAACTTGGTTATAATAATAACTATCTATTGCCTTCTTAACCTCTAAGACAGCAAGGAACCTTCCTCATTCTCTCTAAAACCCATCCAGTTCTGGAACCTCTGCGACATGGTTCATTTTCCTTCACGCTTCTCTTGATCCATACCATCTGATACTACATCTGCTGATCTCAACCTGATACATTTTATAAGGTGAGTATTAAAGGATATTTTTTTTTTGCTCTGTAGCAAACGTAAACAATCATAGAAATATTAAATTGAATGCTGAGTTGATAGTTTCACTTACAACATGTCACTGCTGCTGTTCAGTGAAGCATTTTCTTTTTACTTGTAATTATTGCACTCCTAAGGAAATTCTACTGTTGGAAAAGTTTCACAAAGTTTTTGACTATATGTTAAGTCAACAAATTGGCACATGGCTGTTCTCTTCCTTGAATTTAAGCTTTTCAACTTTTTACTTGTACTATGAAATCAATGGCTAGCAATTTATACCTCTATAGTTTTTTTTTATACTCTTTAACATTTTTACCTCACCTATAAATACAGAGGTACCTTGAAATTTTTTGTCTGTTTGTTTTGGTGGCATAAACTATGCAATGCAGCAAAATCCTTTCAAACTGGGCTAGAGCAATTCTATTGATGTGGTGAGTTCATTGTTTCTGTACACGAGAAGATCACTGCACTATATTAAGGCTTATTATGTTAGACACCAGGAAGAAGACACAATCTGCTATATTCCTAGAGGTGTAGTTGATGATATGTGTCAAATTATTATATAAAAGTTTATGAATAGTGGGAAATTGATTTCTTTAAGGATTTGAGAATTGCTCCACTGAGGGTAAGGCATTTGGTAAGGGAGGATATTGGAGAAATAAAAGTACCTTTCATGAGGAAGTGAAAAAAAATCTAGATAATATAAAAATCACTGAAGGAAGAGGCATACAACTTCCTGATGTTTGAAGCAGGTGGTGGGACAGAGGGATATCACTGTTAAAGATGAAGAGTTGGGGGCAAGGAGGAATAGAAAATCTAGCTATTTCCAAAACAGAGACCCCCAAATCTTCATCTGCAATATTCCGCTTTACGTTCATGATTAGTGAACAATTTGTTTGGCTTTATATGTTAACTCTTTTTTAGCTACCAGGTTCCAGATGCCACCATGATGTCAGCCAGACTTCCCAGGGCAGACGACCCTACCATGTGTCCTGGAGCCCTGCTTCCCAGGAGTTCTGACCCACTAGGGAAAGAGAGAGACAGGCTGGGAGTATGGATCGACCTGTCAATGCCCATGTTCAGCGGGGAAGCAATTACAGAAGCCAGACCTTCCACCTTCTGCACCTCATAATGACTCTGGGTCCATTCTCCTAGAGGGTTAAGGAATAGGAAAGGAAGGGATGTCAGGGAAGGGGATGGGAGAAGAAGTTCTAGTGGTGGGAATTGTGTGGAATTATACCCCTCTTATCCTATGATCTTGTCAGTGTTTTCATTTTATAAATAAATTTTTTTAAAAAAAGAACATGAGGTTCAGATGTGTACTTACATAGACTCAAGATTTGTTAAAAGCTGATGCTATGCCAAGGACTTTCCATTTTAGGCAATGGAATGAGTGGAAGATTTCTATGAAATAAATTCATATGTCTACATAGAGGATGACAAAACTGACTATATAGAGGTAAGCAAAATGCTTTCTTATTAACTATTTTTTCAGAGTCAAGGCATCATGACTGAGTGATTTTACTGCTCTGAGACATTCTATATTTATTATAGACATCTGCACTGTAACTTCCTTGAGTGCTGCAGCACCTCCAGTGTGATATTGGGGTTCATAGCTGGGCTGCAAGCATTTCAGGGTATGAGCCACACATGGTTATCACTCCAAGTTCTAAGGTTCTTGATAGATGAAGAAAGGAGAGCATAAAGATCATAAAGGGTATATATAGTTGTTTGTTGTCCCTTAACACCTACTACTATTTATTTATTCATTTATTTATTTATCAACTTTTACCTTCAGGGTTATGGTTGGGGCTCAGTGTCTGCACCACAAATCCACTGCTCCTAGCGGCCATCCCCTCCCTTTTTTTTTTTTTAGATATGACAGAGAGAAATTGAGAGGGGATGGGAATTATAAAGAGAGAGAGAGAGATAGACACCTTCAGACCTGCTTCACGGCTTGGGAAGTGACCCCCATACAGGTGGGGAACGAGGGGCTAGAACTGGGATCCTTGGGCAGGTCCTTGTGCTTCATACTATGTGTGCTTAACCCAGTGTGCTGCTATCCTCCCCACCCTTCTTTTTTTTTTTTTTTTTTTTTTTTTTTACCAGTGCACATCTCAGCTCTGGCATATGGTGGTATGGGGGATTGAACCTGGGGCTATGGAGCCTAGGGCATGAAAGTCTCTTTGCATAACCATATGCTATCTGCCCTTGCCCACTATGTTCTATTCATGCCTTGTTCACATAGTTCTGTTCTCACAAAAGTCTTTAATCTTTCTCTCCTCTTCTATCCGCAATAATTTTAGAAAATTCTTGCAGTTAATTAAAGCTTCAAGTCTGTGGAGGAAAAAAAAACGTTCTATCAATGTATCAATGCTAAGGAACTGAAATGGTGAACTGGGTACTGACTTAGCACTTGGTAACTTCCCTAACCCCTGTGATCCACAAAAAATCTCATGTCACTTATTTCTTCAATTCAGAGAAAAATAATGCTTTTTCAACGGATAACACCTTCATCTTTAAATTCTTATTTTTTTTAACATACCCACAGCTATACTAAGCCTATAAACTTCCTAGCACTTAGGAGTAGGAAGAAGAGCTTTAAAAACAGCATTAAAAAAAAAAAAAGATTATTCCAAGATGAAATGCTAGCATTATGACAGGCCACCTGGAATTTTTTAAGCCATAATACTCAGTAGATTCTCTTAGTGCAATGCAACTTGTACTTCTTAATTTCTCAAGAGATATTTACTTGGACACTAGCTCTTTGTTTTCAACAGTTTTCCTGCCTTTGCAAATTAATTCCCACCTGTAGTCAAATTTTTCTATTTATGAAATCACAAATGTTATTTAAGACATTGGATTAGGGATAATGAAACATGTTGTTTAATTTTAGAATGAAGGAGGAGGAAAAGAATATTTTGAATGATCAGAAATCATTATTAAAATTTGTTACATTTTAAAAGAAATATTAGTAAAATAAAAAAAGTAAGTGGATGTTCCTCGAGTTAAAAGAGTAAACAAACAGATATGCTGTTTAAAGTAAAAAAAAAAATGTAGATGGAAAAATTTCCAGTACATACCTTTAATGGTGTTTAGAATAAGCTAAAGACCTTATGAACTCTATAGACAGTATCTGCATATTTAAGGCTAAAATGATTTAGCTAATCACCATAATCAGTGCTGCTAAGATTCTGTGGGATGACTAAAGTCACATACACTTTCTAGTAACAAAAATAGTTGGATTTACATGAAAATGTGTTATTGAATTTAAATTAAGAGTTAATTTAGCCAAACTGAATTGTTCTAAATGCTAAATTGATTATATTACAAATTTCAGATTTCATGTAAAGTCAGTCAATATAACAACTGCCAATTCTCCCAGTGGTTGTGAAAATTCAGATGGATCATAGTAAGAGAAAACTAGTAACGGTTCTCTTGCTTGCGCTGTTTGAGTTATAGATGGAACACAATAAATATTAATTCAGTGCTAAATCTAAGACATCTACCTCTGACCAGAAAGAATAATACGTTGGAGCTTTTCCCTTATTATTGAAACAAAGAAAAAGAGAAATAAATATTAACTGATAAATAAATTATTTTACAGGGGCCTGGCCAGGTGGTAGTGCATCTGGTTAAATGCTCAAGAATCTGAATTCAAGCCCCTTGTCTTGGTGTGCAGGAGGAAAGCTTCATAAGTGGTAAAGGAGTACTGCAGGTGTCCTTGTCTTTTTAAAATATTTATTTTATCTATTTATTCCCTTTTGTTGCCATTGTTGTTTTATTGTTGTAGTTGTTGTTGTTGTTGGATAGGACAGAGAGAAATGGACAGAGGAGGGGAAGACAGAGAAGAGGAGAGAAAGATAGACACCTGCAGACCTGCTTCACCGCCTGTGAAGCGACTCCCCTGCAGGTGGGGAGCCGGGGTTCAAACCGGGATCCTTATGCCTGTCCTTGTGCTTTGCGCCACCTGCGCTTAACCCGCTGCGCTACAGCCCGACTCTCTGTCCTTGTCTTTCTATCTCCATCTCACTCTAATTTTCACTCTGTTCTATCAAATCAAATCAATATATTTTAATAAGAAATTATTTTCTCATACACTAAAATAAAATGATAAGGTACAACGCTCACTTAAGAATGGCTAGTAGCAACTTGAGTCCTGTGGTTGGCAGATAACTGTCTTGAAAGCATTTGGGGGCATTACTGGAAATAAAAGCTCAGTTCAACCCAACAAACTCTGTAAAGTGAAGAGATGTGGGTTAGCAACTAGACAAACTGAGGGAGCTAGTGTCTATGTGACAGAGTATCAGAGAGGAGGATGCTGCACAGAGAGAGGACCCAAGATTTACTCATAGATTCACCCATAATTCACATAGATAATACTTTAATATCCAACCAAGTTCTAATTATTAAAGAAACTCCCCTATGGTAGAAAAAAAAAGAGCTAAAGGAATTTAAAGTAAAAATTTTCTGCTACTATTCAAAGTGAAGAATTGTACCTATCCCTACTAGTTTAACTAGAAACTATTACAGTTTATAAGTCATTGAGTAAGATCTCTAGAACTATCTTGCCTGAATGATGGGAATATTTTGTTTTAGACTGAGTATTGCCTCAGTCCCAACTGATTAATCTTAAGAAGGAGAATTTTTAAAAAATACTATTTAGCTGTTTTCCAGAATAAAATTCCTGAATGTTGGATAACAGATTTGCATCACAGAGGTTCACTGTTTGATCCTTAGTATTCCATGTACCAGAGTGGTGCTTTGCTTTGACTTATTTATTTCTCTTGCCTTTTACCTGTATCATCTGAAACACACACACACACACACACACACACACACACACACACACACACAATACATAAAACAATCTGTTTACAGGCTGAATCCACCGCTCCTAGAGGCCATTTTTCCCCCCTTTTGTTGCCCTTGTTGTAGCTTCGTTGTGGTTATTATTATTGCCCTTGTTGACACAATTCGTTGTTGGATAGGACAGAGAGAAATGGAGAGAGGACGGGAAGACAGAGAAGGGGAGAGAAAGATAGACACCTGCAGACCTGCTTCACCGCCTGTGAAGCGACTCCCCTGCAGGTGGGGAGCCGGGGGCTCGAACCGGGATCCTTGCTTTGCGCCACATGCGCTTAACCCACTGAGCCACCGCCCGACCCCCAGATTCTATTCTTAATACCACCATCAACCAGAGCCAGGCAGTGCTCTAGTGAGACAAAAAGAAAACAAGAAAAGAATATTTGAACTAGTCTTTCACAACAGAAAACAAGAGATGATGCCTAAATGAGATGTGAGAGAGAAGATGGAAGAGACAAGTGGCAAAAAGCTAGGAGGGAATCTTTGGACGATGGATGTGTTTGCTTTGTCCAGCATAATTATTTCTCAGGTGTATATATTTATCAAAATGTATCAACTTGTACATTTGAAATATTTATTCATTTATTTATTTATTTTTAGAGTACTGCTCAGTTTTGGCTTATGATGGTGCTGAGGCTTGAACCCGGAGCATATGGATCTCAGATATGAAAGTCTGTTGGGTAAAAAGCTGAGCTACCTCCTAGGCCCTTAAAGATATGTGTGTGTTTGTGTGTGTGTGTGTGTGTGTGTGTGTGTGTGTGTGCTTGTGTGTGTGTGTGTGTGGTGTGTGTGTGTGTGTGTGTGTGTGTGTGTGTGTATTTATGCATTTATATTTATAAGAGTGAAACCGGGGCCAGGTGGTGGCGCATCTGGTTGAGCACATGTATTATAATGTGCAAGGAGCTGGGTTCGAGCTCCAGGTCCCCACCAGCAGAAGGGAAGCTTTATGAGTGGCGAAGCAGGGATGTGGGTGTCTCTCTGTCTCTCTTCCTCTCTATCACCCTCTCCCGCTTGATTTCTGGCTGTCTCTATCCAATAAATAAGGATAATAAAAATTTTAAATAAAAAACAAGTGAAATCAGAACACTTATTAAAACTGATACATTGTGATGCTGCTGGGAATTGAACTGGCAGTCACTAGAGCCTCAGGTAAGCAAGTCCTGTGCTCCAGTGTGCTGAACTACCTCCCAACCCCTCAAGTTGAGTAGTTTAACTATATGATGTATTGTATGTTAATTATACCTCAATAAATTGGTTGTGAAACATTTCATAACACTTTGTAAATACTTAAGTATGAACTATTGATGTCCATAGATTTCTTCTCTACAGATTTTCTAGTAATCTTACATTGTGGGATGTGGATAAGCAACACAGAAATTATGCAGAATGTTTAGTCCCCCTGCCTAAAGAAATTAGACATAAAGGAATTTGGAACAAAGGGATCATTACACTTCTTGAGTCTAGCCCCACTTATTCATGCATGCAATGTTTATACAGAGATGTTAACATACTATATTCAGTTTGATCTATGTTCCTTGAAGACAGAAGAGACCCCTCTGCTCAGACCATAGATAACCCAAGTTTGAATAGGAGCCAACTGGTATTGTGTGACCTAATTAAGTGGTGGGTATTCCATGAGCTTAGTCTTTCACATCTGGCTGTTATTAGATAGCCTTACTTGGCTATCCCACAAAGCAACATTTGATCTAAGGGCCAACTCTGCCCCACAGTTTGCTAATGTCTCTCACACTGACTAAATCCACAGGGAAAGAACTGGTCCAGGAAACCAGGCGACAAAGTAGGAGATATTTCTGCAGAGAGATTTCTAGTTTTGTTTGGTTTTTAAGCACTTTTGACTTGACTAACTTCAAATATTGATTGTTAGAAAGTGGACTGGAAATGTAATGATTGACTGATCGCAATGTATTACATACAATGAATTTTGAATACCACAGAACTAATTGAATAAATGAAGGGAAATATTAATATTGAATTAATAGGAGTGATCAGCGTGAATTAAGCACTGCGGGCCAAATTCTGCCCCTGGATATGCATGCACAATTTTCATTGACTTCAATGGGGGTTTTGTTGTGTGTATCCAAGGGCAGAATCCAGCTTAATGAATTTTTTAATTGTTTTTAAATGGTGTATGAATTGGTAAAAGTGCAAAGCACAAGAGATGATCCTATACATATTGCATATGTTCCCATGCTTTTTATGTTTATTTTTTATGTCTATAATATGTGTATATAATCTTACTTTGAGGAACCACCTTACAAATCAAAATTTTAACTTGGAAAAATAATATAAAATAAAATCATTACTTTTACATTTCCTTTGTAAAAGATGAAAGCACAAACACTCCTTCAGGCTGGTGCTATTGTATGTTAAAATGGCAATACTTTAGTTTGTAAAGAAATGACTAAAGAAATTGGTGTCCAAAACAATGATGATAGGATTTCTTCCCTGCCCTACTGCCTATGAATTCCAACAGTTTAAAATGTTTCTTCCCATCAAAACACCCACAACCTTAATGTTAGAAAGTCTATTGTTAATTATTATTTATGCCTATGACTATTATTTGATCTTGAGCAACTGCCATATTGCTTTAGTCACTGACATTTAGATAAGAAAGAGATTTCTCTTCAAACGCCCTCCTAAATAAGGATTCCATCATGGAATCCAAAATAAAATTGACATCTTAGCGAATTCAGTCACTTAAAGTAGATGTAGACCCTTATTTTGTTTATTTTTGGAGGTTATTTGTTTGTGGTTTTTGCCTTTTTATAATTTTTGTATTATAGATTCAATAATGATTAAGAAGATTATAAGATAACGGGGGTATAACCCCATACAGTTGCCATCATCAGAGTTCTGCATTCCATCACTTACATTGGAAGCTTCCCTATTATTTATTCTTCTGGGGGGGATGGACCAAAATTCTTTATAGGATGCAGAAAGTGGAAGATCTGGCTTCTGCAATGGCTTCTCTACTGAACACGGACATTGGAAGGTTGATCTATATCCCCCAGTCTGTTTATATTTTTCCTTAATGGGATATGGCTCTAGAGAGGAGTGGTTCCAGGACACATTGGTGAGGTTGTTTGCCCAGCGAAGTCAGGATGGCATCATGGTAGCTTCTGTAGCTTGGTGGCTGAAAGGTGGTAAGATATAAAACTTTATGTCATTATACCCGTTGCTTGAGACAAACTCTCTACCTCACACCTGAAATTGACAATAAAATATTCTAAGACATTATTTCCAAATATGTTGTCTCCCAAGCAATGAAATCTAGCCTTAGTGTAAGATAAGCTTTGCAAATGTTTAAGAAGAGTGTGTTAGGACTAGTAGTGGTGCACCTGGTTAAGGGCCCTTGCTACCATGTACAAGGCCCCAGGTCTGAGCCCTTAGTCTCCATCTGCAAAGGGAATGCCCCATGAGTGGTAATGTTTCTCCTCCAGTCCCTCTCTCCCTTTATCCCCTCTCTCCCCCTCAATTTTTCTTTATCCTTTCAAATAAAAAAAAGTTTTTTAAAAAATGAATGTAAAATAAAAAGGCGTGTGTATATGTGTATTTTGAGATTGAAGGGGTTCAAGGTTAAAAGAACTGCACAATAGGAAAATTAAAACAATAAGAGAAGATTATACATTTGCCGAACAAATGTATGGTGTAAATTTAAGTTGATCACATTTTGTTTTACTTTTGACTCTTAAATTAACAAGAGAAATTAATTGATTGATTAGTTTTCTGAGATCAGTTTAACCACTTCCAGCTCGCTGAAATATTCAGATAAAGAGATAGGGATGGACATAGGGAGGAGAGACACCTACCTCCAGAGAGTACCCGGTTGTTTTTGGCCCTTCCATATGAGTATCTAGGCTGGATGTTGGACCAAGAGGATGGGAAGGCACTTACGTGCTCAGTGAGTTATGTTTTCAGCTCTAAGGATTTACTTTTAAGTTCACAGCAAAATTGAGCAGAAGATACAATGAATTTCTAGATTATTTTCCCACATACAAAGCTTTTATCATTTCCAATTTGTGTGATACATTTCTTATAATCAATGAACCAACACTATCAACCACCTGCAGACCTGTTTCACCACTTGTGAAATGACCCCCTTGCAGGGGGTGAACTGGGGCTGGAACTGAAATCCTTATGGGGGTCCTTGTGCTTCCTACTACCTGTGTTTAACCCAGTGTGCCCCCGGGTTAAACATCTTTTCACCTATTCTAGACACCATCCAGTTGGAAACAAAGTAAGTGATACTTTTAGGGTGACACATCTCACTTGATAACTTGAATTTAAGGTTCTTCCATCTGTTTTTGTGGGTTGAAAACTTATTACTTTTAGCACTGAGTGATATTTCATTGCATTACTTAACCAGTTTATCTTCTTTTTTTTTTCCAATTTATCTTCTATTCATTTACTGAAGAAATATTTAGTAACAAGTTTTGTCAACTATGACTAAAGTTGCTATAAATATGCACATGCAGTTAGAGGTGTGTGTGTACAGTTTTTCAACACATACAGTGCATATGAAGGAGCATGTCTAATAAATTATATGTTACAAATACAATTTGTATTAAGAAAGGACTGATTAATGTTTCAAAGATCAGTTAACAGTATTTTGGGTGGGTCAATTTCCATGATCTCTATTTGTTCCTCTTATTAGGTAGCTTTAGTTCTTGTATTTTACTGGTTTTGTTGGGATGCATTGGATCGACCTTCCCGTGGTGCATCCCGTGAGTACCCATTCATTGGGGAAACTGACGATCCTTCCTAGCTGACTGAATCCACATGGATCCCAGTCACTTTCAAAGCCAGCAACAAGCAGCTCCTGATGCTGTTGACTGGCTACGGAAGAAGGGCAAATGCTAGAAGAAGAACTGGTTTTGTATGTTTGTCTGTTTTGTCATCACAGGGTCTTCACAAAACTGGGACAATATTTTCTTTTATTTCTTTTCCTTCTCCTTCTCCTCCTCCTCCTCCTTCATCATCATCATCATCATCATCATCATCTTCTTCTTCTTCTTCTTCTTCTTCTTCTTCTTCTTCTTCTTCTCCTTCTCCTTCTCCTTCTCCTTCTCCTTCTCCTTCTCCTTCTCCTTCTCCTTCTCCTCCTCCTCCTCCTCCTCCTTCTCCTCTGTCTCCTCCTCTATCTCCTCCTCCTCCTCCTCCTCCTCCTCCTCCTCCTTCCTATTTTTCTTGCCTCCAGGGTTATTACTGGGGCTCTGTGCCTGCACTATGAATCCACTGCTCCTGGAGGCTATTTTTCCCATTTTTGTTGCCCTTGTTGTTGTCATTATTATTCTTATTGTCATTGCTATTGTTGTTAGATAGGACAGAGAGAAATCGAGAGAGGAGGGGAAACAAAGATGGGGAGAGAAAGATAGACACCTGCAGACCTGCTTAATCGCCAGTGAAGCGACCCCCATGCAGGTGGGGAGCTGGGGTCTCTAACTAGCACCCCTAGGGTGGTCCCTGCACTTTGCACCATGTGCATTTAACCCACTGCATTACCGCCAGACTCCCCTCTTCTTTTTTTTAATTGCCTTTCTTTCATTCTCCTTTTTCTTTTCCTCTTCCTTCTTTGTTATTAGGATCTTAGTGGACGCATTGTTCCCCATTCCAGGAGATTATACTTTAGTTTCCTATTTTATTTCCTTTTTTTTTTTTTTTTTTTTTGCTTTTTCCTTCGTCTCTGCTCTACTTTAGGAGTAAGGAGAGAAAGAGAGAGAGAGAGAGAGGAGAGAGAGGAGTGAAGAAGAAGAGAGAGAGAGAGAGTCAAAATGAAGGAGATACATTAGTAGCACTGCTTCACTGATCATGAAAGGTTCACTCTGTCCTGAGTCCTCATGTAAGGTAACACATGCACCCTACAGGATTAGCCAGCACCTGACCTCTGGGTCAACTTTTTCAAACAGAAAAAAGAGAAACGGAGACAGAAAGGCAGTGAGAAAGAGAGAGAGGAAACCACACAGTAGAACAAAAGCTTTCCCTGGAACAGTGATGGCTGGTTTGGAATCTGGGTAGAGCAATAATGCAAAGTAGGCAAGATCTGAGAAGAATTATTTTACCAGCTCTGGAACTTTATTCATATTCTTGCTGTATATTTTGGATCTTTGGAATACTCAAATAAACTTTGGGATTTTTGGATAGCATTATCTGTTTTTCTTTTTGTAAAAAAAAAAAAAAAAAACCTTCAAATACTTTTATTGTTTCATATAGACTGTAAAATAATACATAAATTCTAGAGCCTTACAAGAAAAGAATGATTATAACCTGATTTATTGACATGACATTCTTTTTCTATTAAAACACTTTCAATTGATTAATACTAATTATAATAGTAATCACTTAATGCAAGTGATTACTATTATAATTATTACAATTAGTGCAATTTACTTTTAAACAGTAGGGGAATAAAAACAGTTGGCTGAGTGCTGGTGCACCTGGCTAAGATCACACATTACGGTGTGTAAGGACTCAGGTTCAAGCCCTTGGTTCCCAACTGAGGGGGATAGTTTCACGAGTGGTATAGCAGGGACCTCTCTCTCTCTCTCTCTCTCTCTCTCTCTCTCTCCCCTCAGGTACCCTTCCCTCTAAATTTCTCCCACTCTATCCTCCTTCCCTCTAAATTTCTCTGAATTATCAAATGAAGAAATAAAGTTTCAAAAAAATTTTAAAAATTAACAAAATATTTAGACTCAGCTAGACAAAAAGATTATAGTCTAAAGAAGAAATTACATAACAAACAACCTCCCAAGCATTTTACATTAATTTGTCTTAATCATTCTTCTGACATATTTATTTCATAACTTTACTGGGGTTGGTCAATGATTTTCGGTACAGGTGTTAAGATAGGGGTACAATGTCTCATCTTTTTGTCATAGGGATTCTCATCCTCCACTTGGGTCCTTTTCCACCACCAGACACCAAAACCCTAAAAGCCTCTCTCCACACCCTATTTTCCCCTCTCCCCCCAGAATATTTTGCTTTGGTGCAACACACCAAAGTAGTGAAGGAGACTGGCTTTTTTTTCTCAGCCTGTTTCCCCCAGACACACTATCATTGATGATTAGTCTGTCCTCCTGAAAAAAGGTGACCTGTGTATCTCAAATGAGAACAATGCTCTGTAAATAAGATTACATTAAAAGCTTCGAGGTAGACATGGATGCAGATGTTCTTTCAGCATTTATTATCTTTATCATCAAAGCAATCTCCCTAATGCCATCCTGGTGAGAGCTGGTTGAATTACAGAACTCTAATACATGGAGGGGGTGGTGATTTAGCTTTATTGCTTGGCATTTATTATTTCAGAATCTTTATTTTGTTTTTAAAGAAAGAGGAGGTGGTTCAACTAAAATTCAAATTTCCACAATCTGGAAATATTATGAGAGGCTACCTGTAGAGAAACAAAAATGCTGCTAGCCATTAAATTGATGGGGTCTTGTAGAAGACTGTTACAAACCATGAAGCAATACGACATCAACCTGGCTGTGTGTTTCCCTTTAATTTTGAAAATGTAGCATTGATTCACAAAGGGTTGCCTCTGAAATTACCCCTCCCTACAAAATCTTGCACGTCATTAGAAGTTCAAATGGTTATGGGGGCCAATTGCATAGATGATAGTTTAGAATTCCTTAAACAGTAAGCAGTGCAATTCACAAGAACTCGTTGTAAACATGTTTGCTTATAACTTGCAACAGTGATTGACAGTCTATATGATTTAAGAATAAAGGCAGTTTGTGTAGAAATCACACTTCCCTTGCTACCCAAAGTGTGTGGTCTGTGAGACAACACCATCTTTCTCATAACATTTCAGAACGCTTTCTGCAAATTCTGCATCAATAAATAATTACTAAAGAAATGTCCATGGGTAACTACAAATATCACAGTTTGAAAAGATAGTTCCTTAATAACACTTATTTATTTACTTGTTTATTTACAGGAGACAGTGAGAGGGAGGGAGAGAAGAAGGGAGAGAGGGAGGGAGGGAGAGAGGGAGGGAGAGAGGGAGGAGAGCAGGAGAGATAGGGAGAAAGGGAGGGAGAGAGAGAGGGAGAGTGAGGGAGAGAGAGGGGGAGGTGGAGGGAGAGAGATAGGGAGAGGAAGAGGGGGAAGCAGAGGGAGAGGGAGAGGGGGAGTGAGAGTATGAGAATGAATCCAGAATATCACTCTGGCACATTTGATGCCAGAAATCAAAGCCTGGACTCTAAGCCTTTAAGTTAAAAAATCTAGATACTGTACAAAAATTCCATTATGTGTTCTTAATAAGATTATTTTAAAAGTTATGAGTTCTGGGTTAGAAATGTCCTACCATTAACTGTTTGTGTCACCTTGGGTAAGTTATTCAAATCTGCCTACACTCCCTCTCTTGACATTTGCTATGTGGGGTTCACATCTACTTCTGTAAGCTGTTCTGAAGGGAGACAAAAACACGTGTGAAGTGCACCCCTTCTTCCAGTCATGCAATTCCTCATGAGCTGCTTACTACAGTTTTTATAGTGCACCACCGACACTGAATAAACCAATGTCTTTTGTTTTTTCTTCTGCCTTGGAAAATAACCCTTGTAACAAGAAAAGAAAACAAAACATAGAAAATGCAGGTGAGTGTTATGTGTAAACATTATATTTTTACTCTGGAATTTTCTGGGCATCCTCAATATGTAAAACCTTTTTCATTATTCTGACTGCTCATATTCTTGGCAAACTACAGAATACGTGCCTCTGATCTTGCCTTAAAGCTTCTCAATGAGTGACACTTCTTTTTTTTTTAAAGGTTTTATTTATTTATTTATTAAATATTTGTTTTATTTAATTCCTTTTGTTGCCCTTGTTGTTTTATTGTTGTAGTTAGTATTGTTGTTGGTGGTGGTGGATAAGACAGAGAGAAATGGAGAGAGGAGGGGGAAGACAGAGAGAGGGAGAGAAAGATAGACACCTGCAGACCTGCTTCACTGCCTGTGAAGCGACTCCTCTGCAGGTGGGGATCCTGGGGCTCGAAAGGGATCCTTACGCTGGTCCCTGCGCTTTGCGCCACGTGCGCTTAACCCTCTGCACTACAGCCCGACTACCCGTGACACTTCTTAGAAGTGGTCAAGACCACTGTCCTCTGCCATTGTTTATGCCTGCTTGTAGATCTTTGCCTTCTAGTCTTCAAACATGACCTGAGCTACCACAGTAGTAATCACACAGGCGCTGCTGAACTTCCTCAAAGTTCATTCAGGTAGGCAAATCACTTTATCCAACCAGTGATTGTAGTGTTCATTTTTCCCCCTGACATTGTATCTGGTCCTAGGGATAAACTTCCCATAACCACAGTCTTCCATGATGCCTTCCAGCCACTCTGAGTAAGCACACATATGCTTGTAATCTCATTGCATAAGCATGCATATTCTACTGTCTTGACCACTGTTTGTGTGTGCAGCTTCCCATTTACAATAAAGATTGTTGTTGGAGGTATCTCAGAGTAATATTACCTTTGTAATACAACTTAGGTGTTTTATTTGTTAGTGTTTATGATGATATTTTGATATCATAAGAAGCAGTTTAGTAGCATTACTGTAGAAAATCATAAATCCAGAGGATGCACTCAGCACTGGAATAACTACAGTCATTCTTGCTACAAAATTGATCCCATCCAGGCAAAAGTGCTTTCTAACAGATAAGAAATAGCTCTCCATATAGGAGGCCCGGGATTTGTGCCCTGGCTATCATGAGAGCACATCAGCACCAGAGAAAACTCTTCCTTGGATTGATGGACTGATACTAATAATATCTCTCTTTGTTTCCCTTTCTCATTTCCGTAGTCTAAAAATAAATGGAATGTAAAGGTGAATCCTGTGGCAGTGAGTTTAGAAATGCAAAAGGTCCTCTCCACCTAAATCATCAAAAACAAACAAACCAAAAACCTAAAACTAAAACAAATCAACAGTAGCAAAACTACAACGTATACTGTAGCACTGGGTACTAGTAGCACCTGAAGAACTGTAGTAGAGTATACACTCAAAGACTTGATTATGAGACCATGAAGACAGACCCATATTCTAAAAGTAGGATGGGGGAAACAATGCCAAGAGGTAGATTGACATGGATGCTGATAGGCATTGCCAAGAGGCACAGATGAGAAGACGGCTTAGTGTTTAGTTGGTCTATGTGGCTTTTGAATTACTAGGAAGGGAAATGTTAAAAGGTTTCTATACAAATAACATCTTCGTATCAATTATAAATTTATTTTCCTTTTGTTTTCCCATTACCAAAAATATCTTTGTGCTTTTCATTGAGCTAATTAAAATGGGAGATGAATTCTGAATAGATATGTGACATTAAAAGCATAATATTAAGGAAAACAATAGAATGCTGGGGGATATGGCCAATGACTTATATAATATTATGTGTAATATGTGCATATATTTTCTGAGGATGATGGCTAGAAAAAATTTTTAAAAGCAATAATTTGGTATTCAAGAGAATTCAGAGTGAAATAGGATTGGTTGATGATATTATTGAATCCTTTCTTGTAGAAATGGACGTGCCTTGAAAAGTAATGAGGTAAATCACTTTTTAAAGGATACTAAAGATACCACATGCTTTATGGGTGCTCCCAGAAGAATTCTTTGTCTGCCTGTGTTTGGGAATAAACTAGAGTCAGCAGAGAGATAAACAGGATGACTAGAGCTGGGAGCTCCATTCTTGGTTGCCCTGATTTTTTTTTTTCAAGTTGACTAAATACCCTGAAGGACAAGACTCAAAGTTAGGTAAGAAACATTTTTAAGTCAAAGTTGTATCAGAAGGAAGAAGAGAATTCATTTTGCCTGCTGGAAGCGCAAATTCTAGTGTCTGGGGCTTAAGGGTGCAAAAAGCAAATGTAATTGTTTTGTGAATTTTGCCCTCGGGTTTTTTCATTCAAATCTAAATATTGCAACTAGATCAGAAATTTCAGCAATGTGGCAATTCTGTGCCTTCCTCTGTGAAATCGAATGCTCTGTCTCCTAGACAAAATATAAAACATGGTGTAGGTCTGCATTATGTAACATCCAAACATATAATGTCATACTTGGCTCAAAATCTAAAAACTTCCCTGGAAAAAAATACAAAGAAATAGTAATAGTATTCAATTTGAAGTCACTCACTTTTAAATATACAAGAACTCTACCTTAAAAATGGAATCATTTGACTATCTGCTTTAAATAAGAAGTAATCTGGACCAGTTTAATGTGACTTTTGATAATATTTCTCTTCATATTCAATGTGATAATTTTCTGGTTTTGCATATCCTTTGAATTTTCTTCTTTTGATATTAAATAAAATTTAGAGCAATGAACTTACCCAACTGAGCAAAGCAAATATTTTGTTGTTAATGAATACCATTTCTCAGGCTTCTTCATGTTAAAGATTCTAGAATTCACATGGTTTTATAAATCTACACTAAAAAAAGACTTATGTATTCAGATCATTTTCTAAATTTTGAATTATATTTTTAATTCAGGAAAGATTAATATGAAGAGTTGTGAAATCATCTCTAATTTTATTTTATTGCATTTTTATTTTTATTTATAAAATGGAAATATTGACAAGACTATAGGATAAGACGGGTACATATCCACACAATGCCCATCCTTAGAGCTCCAATCCCCTCCCTTGATAGTTTTCCTATTCTTTATCCTTCTGGGAATATGGACCCAGGATCATTGTGGGGTACAGAAGATAGAAGGTCTGGCTTCTGTAATTGCTTCTCATTTGAATATGGCAGTTGGCAAGTCAATCCACACTCCCAGCCTGTCTATCTCTTTCCCTAGTGGGGAGGCAGGTTTCCAAGACACATCATGGAGTCATCTGCCCAAGGAAGTCAGATTGACATCATGCTAGCATCTGGAACCTGGTGGCTGAAAAAGCGTTAAGATATAAAGCAGAGTAAATTGTTGACTAATCATGAACCTAAAAGCAAGAATATTGCAGATGAAGATTTGGGGTCTCCATTTTGGAACAAGCCAGGAGGTCTATTGCAAGGGGCCTATGACTTTATTAGTTTTTGCCTGTGTCTAATAGCTAATATACAAGTGGACCCAGGTTATTATCTGGGGAGATGGAGCTGGACAAAGAAATAGAAAGCTGAATCAGGGAAAAGAGTAGCTCCCAAATATGGGAAAAGTATATAAATATTGTTAACTGTAAACCCCATAAATTGATCTGAAGCCCATATTCAGCACAGGATCTTATGTAACCTCTGCATCCCTAGAGGTCTGAGGTCACAATCTATGGTCACAGCTAGGAACACTCCAGGCTGCACTAAGTTCAGGACCCATCTTCCTTGGGTAGTAGGTAGAATATGTCATCCAATCTCCCTTCGGAGAATGGAACATTCTCTATCATTGTTGATCCCCATTGAGGGCAAGGTCTTATAGGGGCCCACAAAGGGGTCCATTATGTTGTTCCTGGTGGAGATGACCAGTGACAGTGGCTAGACGGATCTGCTAGAGGTCTAGGTCCATCATGTCTGTGTGAGAATCCCAGGGCTTCCTGACTAGGGCCCCAGGTGATAGGGTGGCCTGATAGTGAATAAAGAGTCATCATTAACATACGCCAATCTCCTGCCCTTATTCAGCTTTTGTAGTCCTTATTTTGTCTGACAAGGTTAGCTTTGGAGTGACTGAGGGACATGTAATAGGAAGTAGATGAGGAGGGTATCTAGGTCTAAGTAGAAACTGTTTCATTAGGTACAACTGTTTTATTAGGTATAATATAGACATTATTATTATACTTTATTATGGGGGTTAACAGTTTATAGCAGTTTTTGATACATGGGTGCAGTTCATAATCTCTTTATGATAGAAGTCTACCAAACACTCACCCTTAACTTGGGTTCTTTCTCATCATCATGTAAAAAAAATAGATCTGTCTGAAGAGACCTAAGTTCATGGTAGTACAGTTCATAGTAGCAGCTATACATTTTATTTAGTTATGTTAATTTCAGATTACAAAATTAACATTAGATAAGAGGTCTAATGAGAAATTTCAACTATCCCAATTTATTTGCTCAACAGGAAAATCACTCCTCAGATAAGCATTATATATATCATATATATATATATATATATATATATTAATAAGAGCATTGCTCAATTATAGTTTATGGTGATATGGAAGATTGAACCTAGGACACTGGAGCTTCAGGCATGAGAGTCTCTTTACATAGTCATAATGCTATCCACCATGCCCAATATTAGCTATTTTTAGAAAGAAAAAATCTAAAGGTCTTGTATTAAGCAAGCAAGTTTTCCACGTATCATTCTCACTCTTTCTCTGTTCAACTGATTCATCTTCACAGTTTCTCCAAAATTTTGGAGTTGATAACATTGTCACTTTTACTTTGGAGTTTACTTTGGAATTAGTAGATACTTCACCAGAGAGTTGAATAAGGGCAACAGATAAGCATACTTTAAATTACATATTACGCTTAAAATTCTTGTGTAATTATGATACAGATTAGTAAGCCTTTCGATATATTCATGAATAGGATGTATAAATTTATTAAAGCCAAAAAAGAAAATATAATAATTCTAGTAATTGCCTAATTGAACCCAAAAATCAAGATAAAAAAAAGAGGTTTCAAGAGAGCTTACCCTTATGGAGAGTAGTCTGGAAAACTCTCAGAAGGCTGGAAATATGGCCCAGCATTTCCTCTTCTGAGTACATATCCTAAGGAATCAAACACACTCAACCAAGGCCATCTGTATACCTATGTTTGTAGCAGGACAATTTGTAGTAGTCCAAACTTGGAAGCAACCTAGGTGTCCAACAAAATATTGTAGTTAAGAAAGCTGTGGTATATTTACAGGATGGAAAATCAAAAATTCACTTCAGATTGTGTCCAGGGATGCCAGGCAGGAATTATTAACCCTTCAGCTCCATCACTCTGGTGAGACCATTCCTAGCTCATAGAACTCCTCAACTCCTTATTGGGTGGTGCACTTCCTAAAAAAGCCACAGAACCTAGATATAGACCAGGAACCATTAGACAGAACACATGTGCACATGTATCCATAAGTTGGGGGAAAATATATCTTAATGTAAAAGTGCACGATAGTTTGCAGCAAGCAAGTAGAAAGACCTAAGAAAGGTTTTTTGGTTTTTTTTATATCGAGTAAGTACTTAATCAAATACTTTCTACTTAGACCCAGATCCTCTTCTCACCTACTTCCTACTTCACTTTCCTCAATCACTCCAAGGCAAAACTTGTCAGACAAAGCAAGGATTACAAAAGTTGAATAAGGGCAACAGATAAGCATACTTTAATGATGGCTCTTTTGGTCACTAAAGGCCACCCCATCACTGGGGGCCCTAGTCAGGGAATCCTGGGCCTGGATCTCTAACAGATCCCTCTATCTACCATCCCTGGTCATCTCCATCAGGAGCAACATAGTGTACCTTCTTGTGGGATTCTTCAGAACCTTTTGCTCAATGTGGATCAACAATGATAGGGAGTGCCCCATTCTACAAAATGAGGTTGGGTCAACATACTCTGCCACTCTAGGAAGACAGGTCCTGCAATGAGTGCAGTCTAGTAGAATGTTCTTAGCTATGACCACAGAATGCAAGCTCAGACCTACAGAGATTACAAATGCTCCTGTGCTGAATATAGGCGCCAGATCATATGGATGGGGTTTACAATTAAGGCTGTTTATATACTTTTCCTATATTTGGGAGCTACTCTTTCCCCTGATCTAACTTTCTAGTCCTATTTCCAACTCTGACACCATCTCACCAGACAATATCTTTGGCCCACCTGCATGTTAGCTGTCAGGCTCAGGCAAAAACTAGTAAAGTCATGGGCCCCTTGGAATATACCAAAAATAGACCTGCTAGCTTTCTCCAAAATGGAGACCCCAAATCTCATCTGCTCTATTCTTACCTTTAGGCTCCTTATTATGAAACAATTTGTTCTGCTTTATATCTTTATACTTTTCAGCCACCAAGTTGCATATGCTACCATGACACCAACCTGACTTGCCTGGGCAGACGACCTCACCAGTTTTTCTTGCATCTCCAGCTCTCCAGATCCCTGCCCCACTAGGAAAAGTTAGAGACAGACTGGGATTATGGGTCAACACGTCAATGTTCATGTCCAGCAGAGAAGCAATTACAGAAGCCAGACCTCCTATCTTCCACATCCCATAATGATCCTGGTTCCATGCTCCCAGAGGGATAAAGTATAGAAAAGTTTTCAATGAAGGGGACAGGATACATATGTCTGGAGGTGGGAATTGTGTAGAATTGTACTTCTCTTATCCTTTGGTATTGTCAATCATTATTAAATCAATTTTTTTAAAAAATGAAAAGTATATTCCATTATATCTAGTGATCATGTCTCCATGGATTCCTTCGGCACATGTGAGCTTCAGAGTTCTGTTTTCTGATGACCTTGACAAATTTGGAAGAGCATTGATCAGATATTTTGCTGCCTGCCCTTAACCCTCTGTGCTACCACCCGACTCCCTGATCAGATATTTTGTAGACTGTCTTTTCATTTTAATTGCAGCATTTTTCTCATGGTTAGATGAAGGTTTTCAGTTTTGGGGAGGTCTCCTGTTTTGCTTTTATGTTCTGATTGTATTTTGTCTGGCTACGAGTTAAAAAAAAAAAAGTGGTTCCAGGTACAGCGACACTTGGGATCATCCTGCTTTATTTAGCTCTTCTTGTTCAATTTTACTCAGTGACTGAGATGAAAGCTACCCTGATAACTACCAGAGGAGATGTGGAAAGCTAGGAAGTAATCATACAACACAGGAAAAATATGTTAGCCTGTTCTCTGCATGTGTAACCTCCTTCCACAACTATATTTTCCTTCACACCATTGACAACAGCTCACCACGTAATATCCCTGAGTTTGTTTCTCTCATTTTCTATATTTAAAGGTCAACCTGAAAATATACATCAAACATGAGCAAAGCCATCCTCTTTTCCTATGCAACATACCAGTGCTTGGAGTTTGCTCTTCCAGCATTATTTGTTTAATAGAAATATTTTCCATACCACCTGGTTCTGGCAGAAAGTCAAAATTTGCATTTATATGAGGTAGTTTATCAAATATAACATACAGAAGTCTGTTAAGTACACATTGCATTTTGTTTGTGAGAAAATCTGTTTGTATTTAATGTAGTTTTTAAATTAACCTTAATGAAAGCTTCTGAAAATTGTTGTTCTAAGCATTTGAAATATGCAACAAGAACTAGTGGAAGACATAAACATGTTTTCCATTATATGTTATCAGATAGCCCAAAATTACTACAAAGAAGAATGTGGGACTATGCTAAATTAGAAAGATAAGCAAGCATTTAGTTAAAAGCAAAAGTCTTTAGAAGAGAAAAGCATCTAACACAGTTAACCCCAAACATCTTATAACAATCTTCAGTCAGAGGTATTCTGGCATTTTAAGGTTTGAATATTACTTACTATATACAGAAACTATGCTTCTTTGCACCAGGTTTTAACACACTCTTCCTATTAACCTGAGATTTTCTAAACATACACACTAACCCAAGGTTTTCTAAAGTGCAAAAAAAAAAAATAAAAAAGAAAAAACATAGAGCACTAAGCCATTTGATAAACTATATGTCTAGTTGTGTCTCTGCTCTCATAGATTTTTTTTCCCTAGTGCTGGGATTCCTTCATATGTGCATAATTTCACTTCTGCCAACTTAACGTTTTCTTTCTCTCTCCTCGCACTCCTCCTCCTCTTTTTTCTCTTCCTCCTCTTTCCTTCCTTCTCCTCATTTTCTTCTTCCTCCTACTCCTTCTTCTTCTTCTTCTTTTTTTTTTTTTGAAGAAAAGATGAAGAGGAAACACCAGAGCTTCCTGTATCACTGACACTCTTGCATGATGCTGGAACTCAAGCCTGGGCCTTGCACATGGCAAGGCATATGCTCTACTGGGTAAGTTACTTTACAGCTCCTAGTTTGTGTCTCTTAACAGGCTAGTCTTGGAGACAAGAAACTTCTCATCCAGTAGATGATATAATATACTAAGTGCATGGTCCTGGGTGTGGGGCCCAGCACTACATAGCAGCACTGTGGGAAGCTCCTGACAGTTGAGCTGTACTGTCTTGTCTCTCTCACTCTTTCCCTCTGTCACTCTATTTATCAATCCAAACAAACAAACAAATCAACAAAAGAAGGATGGAAAAGTCAGCCTGGGAGCAATGGATTCACTCTTCTTTTTAGGCCTGGGCACACCACAACCCCATTTCTTTATTCAGTATTTATAATGTAATCCTTAGTGTCTTTGTGAATTCCAACATGTTTCAGTGACTTTAGCATTTAGCTCCCTAGTAGTGGACAGAAGATTAACATTTCTTTCTATCAGATGACGTTTTTATCAGTTGTGACAAATGCAAGTGTCTTTAGATCTCAGACAAATCATTTACTTGAATAATGACAGCTAGATGGATGATGAGAACAGAAGAATCCAGAATACATCTTTCAAAGAAGGAATTTCTAGTAAGGTGCATCCCATTTTTTGCCCTGGTAAATAAAAATGCACAAACTTTTAAGTGGAGGATTTTTCCCAGTTAAAGTTAGGTATCTAGGACTGGAGAGATATCTCTCTGAACATGGCAGTTGATTGTCATACATGCAGTCCAGGTTCAAGGCCAGAACCAAAAGGAACCAAAAGGAGAAAGAAGCTTTGGTGTCTTCCCCTCTTTCTGTCCCTTTCTCTCCCTTTCTTTTCTCTACCAGAGCACTTCTTAACTCTGGCTTATGGTGGTGCAGAGGCTTGAACTTGGATTAACTTTGGAGCCTCAGGCAAGAGAGTCTCTTTGCATAACCATTATGCTATCTACTCCTGCCCTTTCTCTTTATATGTGATTCTCTCTCTGAATAATATACAAATAGCTGTATAAAATCACCTGATTTTAAAATGCTAAAAAACAGTGTAAAGAATGTATACTATTGTTTTTTTTTTTTTTGCCATCATTACTATGTACTCATTTTTTACAGTAGCAAAGTTGACATTTGCCTCTAAGAATGATTTTTTTACACAGATTATTATTATTTCTAGAATTCATTTAGTGTGTGCTAAGTATCTTCAGGAGTATATTAAAATATAAAAGAATTGTCTAGCAACTATATAAGAATTAGTTATTTTAATGTCAATAGTTTTTCTTTGCAGGTTTGTTTCTCACTAAATTATACTTAAATATAACGTAGTGGGCTGGCAAAATAGCTTACTTGGATAGTGAGAGGTTTATTTGTAAAAGCGCCACAAAAGTGAGCAAGTGAAAAAGCCTAAGAGAGATGGCGGAAACCAAAGTTCTATCTGCCAGCAACCCACGAAACCAAATGCAGTGATTGAGGTATGTCAGTCAGTGAATATGGCGAAGGAGATGGTTCCAAGAGAGAAAGCTGCTCCACGTTCCTGCTTATACAGTCCCCTGTAACCGCAGTCCACTGTGCGATTGCGCGGCTGACATAAGCTGTGTGCTCTGTCCAACTTCCTGTTGTCGACCGGTGTACTGTGGCAAAACATTCAACATTTTAATTTTGTCATATTTACAGACATCCATCTTTTAAATCAGATAAAGTCCAAAGTCAGATGAAATATGTTTTTAAAGTAAAACTTGGTTTAATTTTATCATCTGAGTCACCTGCATTGGATTACCCCACTATACCTTTGAAATAGCATAAACCTTTCAGTGTCGTGATGCAATTTACTTTTTTTCTCTTTCTTTGCCATCACCAGATAACAGTCTTCAACACAAAGATCTTAGCTCTACTGGTTTACTGGTCAAGAAATCACCACCTCTGCATCCGGTTTCAGAAATCCTTCGCAACCAGGTAGAAATTCACAGTTCACTGGTTCATTAGGTCATGGTATTATTTTTTGAGAATTATATTAAAGACACTAGATTTTCTCTTAAAAATAAAATAATTATATTTTTCCTTCTGTAAGTACTTATTTACATTGGTAGTGGTTTTTTTGTTTTGTTTTTGTTGTTTTATTTTTTTTTAGAGCACATTAAACTGTGATAGCTCTTTCAAACTCAGTCTCTCTAAATTGAATGCTAGGTGGCTTGATACAATTTAAGTACTTTCAAAATTGCAGTTTTCGCTCTTAATTTCCATCTTGAAAAATGTGTAAGGAAACTACACAGTATAGTGTTTTTCGCTTTCTTGGTTTTGATCAAGTTTGATAAGAGTCTAAAAGAAGATCGGTAATCTACATATCACTCTAGGAACAACAAAGATGCAACCTATGATTTCACTTCAGAAATACACTTAAAATTGTTAATCTTCCTGCAAAGTATTCATAAAATGAAACAACTAATATCCCCCACACTTAATCTTTTTCTGATTGCAATAAGAAGTACAAATAACTTAATAGCATTATTTGCTTATGCCATTTAAGGTTCAGATAACTGTAGTTATATATGAACAAATAAGTCTAACCTGTTTCAGAAGAAATGTGCTCTATTAGTATACAATAGTTCATATCAGATCACTAATAGATTTAACCTCCTAAGTTCATAGATGTTTAAAAGTGCTGTGGTTTGAAGGTCAACTTGTCTGTCTCATTGTGAAAGAAAGGCAAAGAAATGAATGAAAATTAGAAAGAATTAATTCTTCAAAAAGTTTTTACAAATCAAAACCCTGCAGTTTCACACTGAGAACAAAAGAAGCATATTAAACACCAAATTTTATCAAGACAAATTAGGTCCCAGTTTCAAATTTTCTTTAATCTTTTGCATCTGAAAGGTTCTTTTTTTTTTTTTGCCTCATGCTGTTTTCCCTAGTTAAATGTTAAAATGAATTCTAGCCAATACCATTGACTTTCTCCCTTAAAAATATTGAGACACATAATAAAAAATTAATTACTTCCCCTAATTTCTGTGTGATTCTTTAAAAAGATGTAAAATTCATTTAAAGTAAGTGGTGACTTTGTCTTTGAAGATCACGACAATTAACATGGATCAAAGCTTAGGTTCTGTAATGATGATAGCTTATTAGCATAATGAAATTAACTTAGAGACAAGAATCTTTAATAGGTACAACAAAAACGCTTTAATAATACTTGAAGAAATTATGTATTTGCTAGAAGTACAACAGTTTCAGATTTTCTATCCAATTAATAAGTTGTTAATTAACTCCTTTCCCAAACAATGCACACTTAAGTTAACATCTGTCCATTGGAATATTCTGTCTATTGTGTTTCGTTTTTTGGAAGGATATGGTGGTTTTGACAATAGTACTTTGTATTTTTTTTTACCATTGAAAAAATTCTAGCCTACCCTTCCATACTATGACTCCAACACTTTCCTTGTGAAAACTTTCAAATGCTTAGTTTCTACCTTGTGAAAGGAAAGACAATGTAAGTATACATTGGCATTATGTTACCAGTTCACTCTCCAGGTCTTCAGCCTTTCAAGGGCAAATATTTTTGGATTGTTCTGAGGTGTCCATGAAATATAACCTACTGTTTCATACCAATAAGAAAAGTGCATATTTATTAAAATTAAATTTACTAATTTTGCTTGGGTGTACATATTGGAAATCACTTGGAATGGAGAATAGGATAAAATAGTTTATTTCCAGCACTAATTCTTAATTATTCTAAGGTTCATTTAAATGCTATAGACTATTTTGTCTTTCATTTAACCTTTTGTTCATTAAGTCAATATTTATTGAGCACTAATATGTAGAAATACAATACACCATGAGTCTTCCAATATGAAAAAGAAATGAGATTACGCTGTAATAGGTGATACATTCAGTTTCTAATGCTATGCTAATTAAATGTTACTTGATGTCCAGGTCTTCCTCTGTTATCCCTGATCATAGTTCTACTTTCTGAATTATATGAGTATAATCCAAACCCTAAGAATAACAATTGCATAACTAATTTCAATCACTGGATTTCTTTTTCCATAGTATAATTTAAGGAGCGATTTGTCAATACTGAATTTCTCCACTCCCCAAGACTTTACTCTGCCATATACATATAAACATATCTGCTTTTTAACTCATATATGCTGTTACATCTCTTCCTAAGTCTAATATTTCTCTTCAGAAGTTAATGACAATCCTCTGATCCTAAAGTTACCAAATTTCCTATAGTCTATATCATAAACTCTGATTCCTCTGGTGAATATCAGGCCAATGGCTGCCTCTCTCACCATGTGATCACCCATCCACACTACTGTAAACAGAATCTCCAGTTCTATCAAGTAAGGTCTAACACTTTACTTCATTTACTTCATAATTTATAGGAGGTTCCTACTGAATTCTACTGAATTTTTTATTACTGATGTAATAATGTTTAGCACAGATTTGAAGATAACAGGGCTATAATTCCATACTGTTCCCACCACTAGAGTTTTGTGTCCCATACCCTCCATTGGAAGTTTCCCTATTCTTTATCCCTCTGGGAATATAGACAAAAATTCTTTATGACATGCAGAATGTGGAAAGTCTAGCTTCTGTAATTGCTTCTCCACTGAACATAGACATTGGCAGGTCAATCTATACCCCCAGCCTGTTTCTACCTTTCCCTAGTGTGGTGGGTCTCTAGATAGGTGAGGCTTTAGGAGGTTGTATTCTTTAGGAATTTTTTTCTTTTTATTTTATTTATAAAAAGAAAACACTGACAAAACCATAGGATAAGAGGGGTACAACTCCACACAATTCTCATCAGCAGAACTCTGTATCCCATTCCTGATAGCTTTCCTATTCTTTATCCCTTTGGGAGTATGGACCCAAGGTCACTGTGGGATGCAGAAGGTAGAAGGTCTGGCTTCTCTAATTGCTTCCCCACTGAACATGGGCATTGACAGGTCAATCCATACTCCCAGCCTGCCTCTCTCTTTCCCTAGTGGGGCAGTGTTCTGGGGAATCAGAGCTCCAGGACACATTGGTGGGGTTGTCTGTCCAGGGAAGTCTGGTTGGTATCATCTTAGCATCTGGAACCTGGTGGTTGAAAAGAAAGTTAACATACAAAGCCAAACAAATTGTTGACCAATCATGGACCTAAAGGCTGGAATAGAGCAGGTGAAGCATTGGGGGGTCCTCCATTTTGTAGATAGCTAGTAGGCATATTTTAGTTATATTCCAAAGGGCCTGTGACTATACTCGCTCCAAAGCTAACCTTATCAAAGCAAAGACTGCAAAAACTGAATAAGGGCAAGAGACTGGCATACTTTAATGATGACTCCATCAGCTGGGGCCCTAGTTGGGGAGTCCTGAGATTCCCAAACAGACATGTTGGGGCTAGACCTCGAATAAATCTGTCTCTCCATTGTTACCAGCTATCTCTATCAGGAACAACAAAACAGATCTCATACTGGGCCTCCATAGGACCTTGCCCTCAACTTGGATCAACAACAGTGGAGAATGTTCCATCCTCCAAAGGGAGGCTGGACAACATACTCTAGGCTCCACCTGAGGAAGATGGGTCCTTATATTGGGGCAGCATAGAACGTTCCTACTCATGACCACAGAATGTGAGCTCAGATCTGCAGGGATGCAGAAGTCACATAGGCACCTGAGCTGAATATGGGCCCCAGAACAGATCAAATCAACAGCCAACAATATGTATACACCTTTCCCATATTTGGCAGCTACTCTCTTCCTTGATCCAGCTTTCT
This sequence comes from Erinaceus europaeus, assembly GCF_950295315.1. NCBI lineage: Eukaryota > Metazoa > Chordata > Mammalia > Eulipotyphla > Erinaceidae > Erinaceus > Erinaceus europaeus. Next base: position 64,298,907 of record NC_080179.1, on the reverse strand, counting down.
GGTCCATTTTCTAGCCATAACATCTTCTCCCTAGACAATAACTTGGATCCACCTGCATATCAGATTTCAGGCTCTTTTGGATTTTCTATGTATACTGTTTTACCATCTGTGAATAGTGACAAATAGAAAAACTATCCATATTCATGGATTGGAAGAAATAACACCATCAAAATGAGTATTTTTAAAAAATTATTATTCTACCCAGAGCCACTGATTCAACTTAATCCCTATCAAGGTACCATCAAATTTCAAGAGAGTAGAACAACAACAACAAAATACTAACTGCTGGGCTAGCCTGAGGGTGTTTCTTCCCAGACATGTACTCTCTGGGTTGGAGAAAAGTTGACTGGAGCCAACCTAGGCTGCTGCTTACTCAGTGAGGCAGGAGAGGAACCAGGAACTCTCGTGGCTGTGCGGGAATGCAATGCAATTCCTTTATTGATCAGAGAAAAATGCCTTTATATCTTCTGAAGCCGAAGTGGCAGGTCGGAAAAGGAAATGGGTAGGATAGGGGGTGGAGAGAGGAAAAGAGCTTGAAAGTAGCAAGCTTCCATCTCATCAGTGGGGATTAAACCAATACCCTGCAGGCAGGGTGGGGCTCCGGCAAAAAAATGATTATGTAAATAGACTACAGCGTTAAGCAATGCAGGAGGCCTGGCGTAATGACCAACAACTAACAATTAAGTGGAAACAAAAAATGCCTAAGATAGCCAAACCAATCCTGAGAGAAAAGAGCAAGAACAGACTCATCATGCTTATTTTCCAAAGATGCTACAGAAGCATTATAATCAAACTGGCTTAGTACTGGCACCTAAATAGACACAGACCTGTGGAATAAAATTAAGATAGCAGAAATTAGTCCCCACACCTATAGACACTTAATTTTTTGACAAGGGAGCCCAAAATATCAAATGAAGAAAGGACAGTCTACTCAACAAATGGTGTTGGGAAAACTTCGTTGAAATATGCAGAAGGAAATGGGAACACCGCAGTTCACAATATACAAAAGTAATCTCTAACCAGAACAAAGATTTAGATGTTAGGCCAGAAGCCACAAAATACTAAAAGGAAAGCATTGGTAGGACTCTTTTTTGTGTAAGTTTTAGAAACATCTTCACCAATTCAAATCCATTTGCAAAGAAGACAAAATAAAAAATAAAAGCAAAAAACAAACTAATGGGACTAAATCAAACTGAAAAGCTTTTTTTTTTTATTGCTACCACTACCCCACATACCTGGCCATAATTCAGGTGTGCATGCATTTTAGAAAGTAAATTTTAATTTATTTATAAAATAGAAATTATTTAGTCCATCAAAAAACCTATTTGTTATATAGTAAACCACACACACACACACATCTATTTTGTGCACTCTACTTTTAGGCCCTCTTTTTTGGTTGATGAGATATACATTTTGATCCAGCCTACACTAACCATGTCAACTTAAGGATGCTTCATGTTTTTGTAGGTCATTTTATTTTACGTAGAGTCTTCTGTTGGAAAGCCTTAAATCCATCCCCACCTACCACTACCACCAGAGGCATCATATATTTTTGTTTGTTTGTTTCCCATTACAGTAAGTCTTACAGTTCTTTAAATTTTATCTTTATATATCCTGGTGAGTCTTATGGGCCATTTGGAATTTTTCTTGAACATTTTTTAAAAATATATTTATTCATTTAGTGGTTAGTAACAGAGAGAACCTGGGGTGGAAAGGGGAGACAGAAAAGGAGAAAAAGAGAGACACCAACAGCACTTTCTTCTTCTTCTAGCGTTTGCCCTTCTTCCGTAGCCAGTCAACAGCATCAGGTTGAGCCTGATGTAAAGTTTTGAGACCTCCTTTGAATCTGGAGAGGTAGCAGTCGTTGACTATGTGGGTCATAGTCTGTCTGTAGCCACAGGGGCAGTTCGGGTCTTCTCTGGCTCCCCAGCGATGGAACATAGCAGCGCACCGGCCATGGCCTGTTCGATAGCGATTGAGGAGGGCCCAATCATAATGTGCTAGGTCAAAGCCGGGTTGACGCCTGCAGGGGTCTGTGATGAGGTGTTTGTTCTTTACCTCAGCTGACTGCCAGCTCTGTTTCCAAGAGTCTGGAGCAGAGAAGTTCAGTGTAGGCGTAGGGGACCAGATTGGGTGACGAGACGTCAAGCGTTGGACAGGGTGGGCGAAGATCTCCGCGTATATTGGCAGGTCCGGTCGAGCGTAGACGTGGGAAATGAACTTAGATGATGCCGCATCCCGACGAATATCTGACGGGACGATGTTGCTGAGAACTGGCAGCCATGGAAGCGGGGTGGAACGGATGGTTCCAGAAATTATCCTCATGGAGGAATATAATTTGGAATCGACCAAGTGGACATGGGGGCTACGGAACCATCCTGGGGCACAGTATTCTGCAGTGGAATAGCATAATGCCAGAGATGATGATCGCAGTGTGGAAGCGCTCGCGCCCCATGAGGAGCTGGCCAGTCTTGCAATGATGTGATTCCTCGCGCCCACCTTTGCTGCAGTTTTTATGAGATGTTTGTGAAATGACAGAGTGCGATGGAGAGTAATGCCAAGATAGACTGGTTGGGCTTCATGCCGGATTCTCGTATCGCCAAGCTGCACATTAAGCTCACGCGAGGCCGAGGCATGGTGTAGATGGAAAACAAATGATACCGTTTTTGCACTGCTAGGGATTAGTCGCCATTTTTTACAGTAATCAGATATCAGAGACATGTCTTTTGTGAGTGTTTCCTGGAGGATGTCGAACTTGGATGCCTGAGTTGCACAGCAGATGTCATTGGCGTAGATGAACTTCCTTGAAGAAGTTTCTGGGAGGTCATTGATGTAAATATTAAATAGTGTAGGAGCCAGAACAGAGCCCTGGGGGAGGCCACTTGAGACAAGTCTCCATCTGCTAGACTTGTCACCCAGATGTACCCGGAATCTTCTGTTTTGGAGAAGAAACCAACAGCACTCTTTCACTACTAATGAAGCTTCCCCCTGCAGGTGGGGACCATGGACTTGAACTTGAGTCCTTGTGCATAGTAACATGTGTGCTCAACTGAGCACAGTTCCACACAGCCACCAGAATGAAAGCTTCATAAATTTCTAAAATCTCATGAACAAATCTAGTGTTAATAGTAGGTTTACACAGCATTTGCGATTATTTGAGTTGTATATTATAGTAGAGCTGCTTGTTTGGACTAAATTGGCAGGGTCTTTATCTTTACAACAATATCTTTATTCAACTTAGAACTACCATATACAGCTCTCAACATAAGTGATAATATTTGAAAGTCTGCCTGAGATGGTCACCTATCTTCAAATACCTTTTTTCTTTCAGTTTCTATTAATGCTACATTGTATGTTGACAACTTTTTCAAATCTGAGCAGAATTTCCCGTTTCATTTTTTCACTTTGAATAAATAATCACAGTCATGTTTCTCACAATAAATTTATTTACTGTTTATGGAGCAATAAGAAGTAGACAGCATTAATAACTGGTTCAAAGATGGTCATTTATATGGTGACCTTAGAAGATTAAAGGTCTATCAATTGCTTTGTCAGATTTCTGCTCTACAAAAGTGCCCTACACTAGGATACAATTAACTTAAGCAGATCCATCATCTTAGATTATTTGGATGAGGATTGGGGATTGGGAGAGGAAAGACAGAGAGATTGGAAGAAATGCTGATATATACAAAATACAAAATATAGAGAAAAACCGTGACAGGCTTATTTCAAGATTTCCCTCATATTGCAGTATGACAAAATGACCTGCCCTTATAAACTAAAAGCAGTGTGGCAGGGACTATTTTTATTTCCTAAAGATTTTATATTTTAGTGTGTTCAATCACCATGAAATCTATTATTTTTTCTTTCTTTCTTTTTATTAGATGGGCCAGAGAGACACTGAGAAGGGAGAGGGAAAGAGAAAGATAGACACCTAAAGACCTGCTTCACTCTTGGTGAATTTTCTCCCCTATAGGTGGGGAGTGAGAGTTCCAACCTGGGTCCTTGAGCACTGTAATGTGTGCACTCAACCATGACCACCATCACCCGACCCTCAAAACCCATTCTTGAAGTAATCAATATATCCCTTGAACTCTTAGGTATAACCTGATCAACATCCAGTATCCTCCAATAGGATTCTCAGTATGTGGAAGGTGAAAATTATATGAATTTAATTTTGAACAATGAATGTCCATCCTAGCATAGGGAAACAGTAGAAGATTGTTGTGTTGGACTCAGAGAGCTCACTAGGTAGTGTGTGTGTCTTGCCATTTAGACAGCTGAGGTTTGAATTGTAGAACATTACAGGTGGTGCTCTGGTACCTGGCAAATCTCTAATGCTGTGGTGCCTCTCCCTCTCTGACACTTTATGTGGGTGGAAATCACAGTACTGAACAGTGAAAGAGTACACATTAAAGTTTCAACTCTATAAAAAAGAAAAAAAACAGAGAAATCTTTTCTGTTGCTGAATTAGAGAATGAATGAATGAGTTAATGAGTGAATGAATGAATGAATTGATGAAAGAATGGTCAATCTCTTGGACAAAATTAGTTAACAAGGCATCATTTTATACACCATATTATTTTTAAAGACATCACAATAGTATGGAGTAAATTAATTTTGTCATCACTAATATATGTCAAAGCTGTTCCTCAAAAGTATTTTCAAACAGTAATTAAAATATCTTCCAGTGATTTCCCCTAGATCAAAATAGAATTTTGACAACTTCACTTTTCACTGACTATCCCTTTTACTATAATCCTTTTCTCCTTTACAGGAGTGTTGCTACTCTTCACTTTCTAAAACTATGTCATGGATTTGAATTTCCCTTGATGATCCAGTTCTTTCAATGTTGCTGTTCTTGTTTGTTTTCAGGATAATGTATATTTCACACTTAATTTTCATGTTTCTTCTAACTTCATGAATTTGAACAAGGATAAGTTTTCTGGGCTCATATGACAACTCAGCAGGATACTGTGCTGTACTTGAAAACAAAATATGTTTTGTTTTGTTATTTCCCTGATCAACTGCAAATAACAGTTGCCCAAGTAATTGTGTTTTAAAAATTGTATATTATCCGACAAATAGCAAGGGAATCCCTAAGTAAAGGGGGCGGGAAGGATGGAAAGAAGAAAGAAGTGAAGAAACTATGACAGAAAAAAAAAATAGAGAATGTAGTACATGAAAAAGGAGATTGAAGAAAAATAACACAAATAATAATTCTATGTACTTTTACTTAACTTTGTTCATTTTATTGGGGGGGCATAGTACAAATGCTGACACGGGTTAAATTTCTCATCTCACCAAGATAGCTGTCTGAAGAACACTCTCACACCCAACATAAATCCTTTTCCACCATCATACACTGAGTCCAAAGAATCCATCCCACTCCCTCCCCCACTGCCACCCTCCACCCTCCTTCCCCAGAGTCCTGTGCCACAACCAATATTTACCATTTTCACCCAGGAGACACTTCATACCACCATCATTAACTGTACTAACAATGAGTTTAAGAAATTAATTAATGTCAGAAGAGAGATACGCAATAGTGTATAAAGACTGATACAGTGTAATACTAAGGGTATATCAAACATTTAGCTGCTGAATATTCAATACTATATATATATATATTTGCATGACACATTCTAATTCAGAATTTCAATAATATAATAATCCATGAATAAATAATTTCTACAGTTGTAAATTATTATATGAAAATATGCCAATAATTTCTGATATCTTCATTTGTTTTCTTGAATGACATAAATTATATATGTGTGCATATGTCACTTCTGCTGAAAGATTTTCAAACCAGGTAAAAGTAAAAATGATGGCATAACAAAGATTTATGTATCTTCCACATTCTAAGTTTAACAATTACCAGCTACTGGCCAATACTTTATTTTTTTATTATTTTTTTATATTTAATTATTTATTTTCCCTTTTGTTGCCCTTGTTGTTTTATTGTTGCTGTAGTTATTATTGTTGTTGTTATTGATGTCGTTGTTGGATAGGACAGAGAGAAATGGAGAGAGGAGGGGAGACAGAGAGGGGGAGAGAAAGACACCTGCAGACCTGCTTCACCGCCTGTGAAGCGACTCCCCTGCAGGTGGGGAGCAGGGGGCTGGAACCGGGATCCTTATGCTGGTCCTTCACTTTGCGCCACGTGCGCTTAACCCGCTGCGCTACCGCCCAACTCCCTGGCCAATACTTTCTATGTCTTTATTATTTCAACTCTGTTGTTGCTACTATTTTTTTAAATATTTATTTATTTTCCCTTTTTAGTTGCCCTTGTTGTTTAACATTGTTGTAGTTATTGATGGATATGACAGAAATGGAGAGAGGAAGGGAAGACAGAGAAGGGGAGAGAAAGACACACACCTGCAGACCTGCTTCACCACTTGTGAAATGACTCCCCTGCAGGTGGGTAGCGGGGGGGGGGGGGGGGGGGGGGGCGGCTTGAACCGGGATTCTTACACTGGTCCTTGAGCTTGGTGCCACCTGCGCTTAACTCGCTGCGCTACAGCCCGACTCCCCTGTTGCTACTATTAATAGTATATATATATATGACAGTTACCCAAGTAACTGTTTTTTTAATATTTATTTATTCCTTTTTGTTGCCCTTGTTTTATTGTTATAGTTATTATTGTTTTTGTTATTGATGTCATTGTTGTTGGATAGGACGAGAGAAAAGGAGAGAGGAGGGAAAGACAAAGAAGGGAGAGAAAGACAGACACTTGCAGACCTGCTTCACCACCTGTGAAGTGACTCCTCTGCAGGTGGGGAACCCAGGGCTCGAACCAGGATCCTTAAGCTAGTCCTTACACTTTGTACCAAGTGTACTTAACAAGCTGCGCTACCGCCCGACTCTCAGTAACTGTGTTTTTAAAAATGTGCATTATCCAACTAATAGCTAGAGAATCCCTAAGTAAAGGAGGAGGAAAGGATGGAAAGGAGAAGTAAAGGAGATTTGACAGAAAAAAAAGTATCACATGAAAAAGGATATATATATATACATATATAATAATAATATATTATTGCCTTTAGATTTATCACCAGGTCTAGTTGCCTTCACTATAATCCACTGCTTCTTGCAGCCAATTTCATTATTTTTATTTATATTTTTATTAGCCCATACAGAGAGAAAATTGAAAGGAGAAAGAGGTAACAAGGAAGAAAGATAGAAGATAGATACCTGAAGAACTGCTTTGCTGCCCCCCCCCCCAAAAAAAAAAAAATAGGAGCTTGAACCTGGGTCCTTGTGCATAACATGTACATTCAACTGCCTAAGCCCAGGATGATGTAATTTGGTTGGAATGATTTAACACAAGTTCTAGAGAGCAGATTATTATAAGCATATAAAGAATCACATCTCCAAAAGATAACAGCTATCTTAAATACAACCACAATGTCATCAAGCATATACATGAATTCACAATTACTTTGCATTGTTTCTGGGGATTCCTGGCTCTGGGCCTACTTTTGCACATACAAAGAAGTGGAAGAGACACAAAAATATGGGTGGAACCTTGCTTCAGTGCCAAAATACCTCTGTGTGGTGTTTTGTTATGCATACATAACAAAGCAAGTTTCTTTCCAGAGGAGCTGTCTCACCAGTCTCCTACAATTCTTAGTATTGTCATTAGCCTGTCCACACAATTTTCCCCTAAACTTTTCCATAGATGATGTATTAAAATTAGACTACAAAATATCATGTATGCTTTTCAGTTGATTAAAACATATATTATTACCATGAGATGTATTGCCAGGTCTAGGTACTTTCACTATAATCCACTTTTTCATGATTTTTATTAATATTTTTATTAGACAGTACAGAGAGAAAATTGAGTGGAGAGGCAAAGAGAAAGACAGATACCTGCTGACCTGCTTCACTGCTCCCCACAACCCTTTCCCCTGTCCCACAAATGGGGAGTGAAAGCTTGAACCTGGGTCTATTTTTTTAACTCCACTCTCTGATTGCTTTTGTTGAAGAACTTGTATTGCATTTTCATTCAAAAATTTTATTAGTGGTTTAATAGGGGTTCAGAAAATTACAAAATTATAGGAGTATAGTTTCATACTCCACACACATACCAGAACCAAACCCCCACACCTATGGACATCTAATCTTTGATAAGGGGGCCCAAAGTATTAAATGGAGGAAGGAGGCTTTCTTCAATAAATAGTGCTGAGAAAACTGGGTTGAAACATGCAGAAGAATGAAACTGAACCACTTTATCTCACCAGAAACAAAAATCAACTCAAAATGGACCAAGGACATGGATGATAGACCAGAAACTATCAAATACCTAGAGGAAAACATTGGTGGAACACTTCCCCACCTAAACCTCAAGGACATATTTGATGATACAAACCCAATTGCAAGGAAGACTAAAAAGCAGAAACAACACAATGGGACTACGTCAAACTGAAAAGCTTCTGCACAGCCAAAGAAACTATAACACAAACAAAGAGACCCTTCACAGAATGGGAGAAGATCTTCATATACCATACATCAGACAAGAGACTAATCACCAAAATATACAAAGAGCTCAGCAAACTTAGCAACAAAAAAGCAAATGACCACATCCAAAAATGGGCAGAGAATATGAACAAAACATTCACTTCAGAAGAGATCCAAAATTGCTCCAGGGCGCTGATTGTTAGAGAAATGCAAATAAAGACAACACTGAGATACCACCTGACTCCTGTGAGAATGGCATACATCAAAAAGGACAGCAGCAACAAATGTTGGAGAGGCTGTGGGGACAGAGGAACCCTTCTGCACTGCTGGTGGGAATGTAAATTGGTCCAGCCTCTGTGGAGAGCTGTCAGGAGAACTCTCACAGGGCTAGACATGGACCTTCCATATGACCTAGTAATTCTTCTCCTGGGGATATACCCCAAGGACTCCATAATTCCCAACCAAAAATAAATGTGTACACCTATGTTCATAGCAGCACAATTCATAATAGCTAAAACTTGGAAGCAATCCAGATGCCCAACAAGAGATGAGTGGCTGAGAAAGCTCTGCCGTATATACACAATGGAATACTGCTGTTATTTAACTAAAAAGAGGTTGTTTGGTGGGGGCTGGGGACTGCTATGGCGCATAAAAGATTCACAGAGGGGAGCTGGGAACTGGTTTAAACAATACAAGGTTTATTAGGGTGAAACAGGTAAAAGGCAAATAAGCACTTATCATCAAGTGTTAAGAGTACGCTAGGTCTATAAAGTCTGAATATAGTTATCAAAAGTTTAGTCCCATAAGATAAACAATTATCAGCTCTGGTAAAGGTTGCTCATGGCTGTAGAGGGGTCTAAAAGTTTACTGGCTAGCAGAGTCACACCTGTTCAGTTCCAAGGAGAAGTAGCCATGGCAGAACCTGACGCACCTCCACTCTGAAATGCTTAAGATCAGGAGAAGAAGCAACAGCCAAAGAGGGTGAGTTCCGGCTGGCTGTACTTTTCTTTGTACACCAGCACAGCCTGGATCTGCCCACACTCCACCATGTGCCTGCTCAGACCACCGAATACTCTGTCGCCAAGGCTGACCTCAGCACTGTGTCAGGACTTCCATCCGTGGTCACCAGTATACTACGTCACCACAGAATACTATGCAGCTATTAAGAACAATGAACCCACCTTCTCTGACCCGTATTGGATGGAGCTAAAAGGAATTATGTTGTGAACTAAGTCAGAAAGATAAATATGAGTATGTGATGATCGCACTCATAAACAGAAGTTGAGAAAGAATAACAGAAAGTGAAACTCAAAGCAGGATTTGATTGAATTTGGAGCAGGGCACCAAAGTAAAAACCCTGGGTTGAGGGTGGGGGTGGGTGTTCAGCTTTTCAGGATGGAGGTGAGGTTGGAAGGGAAGAGGGTGGAATGGAACACAGCCTTTTGATGGTGGGAATGCTGTTTATGTGAATTCCTATCAATTTGCAGTCATATAAATCCCTATTTAATTAATATGAATGGGGAAAGATTGATTGAATGTCTCAAACTTTTTAAATCACAAACTGAGTCTTTTCAATACAAAGGCTGAGTCTTTGATATCTTGACTCTCTTAAAAGCTTAGACCAGGGAGCACAGAAGCAACTGGTGGCACAGCTATATACAAATAATGTCAAAGGACATAAATTATGGTGATGTTGTTTATGATACAGCAAATCCTAACAAAGGGATATTTAAAAGTTAACACAATTGCCAAATAATGTGATGATAGCAATAACTATCTATTGTCTTCTTAAACCCTAAGACAGCAGGAACCTCCTTCTTTATAAAGCCTTATTTCCCCCAGTCCTAGAACCTCTAGGGTAGGGCTCACTTTCCTGCATGCTTCGCTCAATTCATAACAAATGATATTGCATCCACCAATCCCAACCTAATCAAAGCAAGGAGTAACACCTCAGCATGCTTCACTTCTGACTGTGTCCAGAGACATCAGGCATGGAATGTCAATCCTTCAACCTCATTACTCAGGTGAGACCTTTCCTTTCATAGTATTCTCTAATTCCATTCCAGGCAGCTCACTTCCTGACAAAGTCCAAAAACCTAGATATAGACCAGGTCCTGTAAGATAGAGCATATGTTCACATGTATCCAAAATATATACCTGAAAAGCAAAAATACACAATAGTCTGTAGTGAGTCAGTATAAAGTTCATAATGAAATAGTGTCTACTTAGCACCACCATAAGCCAGAGCTGGGCATTATTCTGGTAAAAAATAAAATCCTCAAACTATTCATGATGATGGAATTGTTAGAAGAATTTTCAATATTTGAGGAGGAAAGAGTTGAGTCACTGACTAGTCCATGATGGACTAGTTAGCCAAGGTCATAATAGGCATTTAGATTTCTAGTAATTTCTAAGAGGCTAATATTTATTTGAGTAATCTGCAGGAATGCTACCAAAATCACTTTGGCATTCCCATTATGTACTCTCCATCCCAATGAAGTGAGCAAGTGACCATTTCTCCCTAGAGCAGTATTTCTTGGCATTTGTAGGTTGTCAACAATTTTTTCAAGGTCTTCAACACCACCAACAATAAACACTATATTGACTTTGTATTATATTTTTCATAAAGCTATTTAAAACTTTTTGACATGTCATATTTCTCTTCCTTATTTAAAAAAATTTCATACTGTTGATAAATGAGAGAAGTATAATAGGAGGCATGAAGTCTTCAGTGTTCTTTTTTTTCTTTTATCACAGAGCAAAGCTAGGGTCTCACACAAGCATTTTACTGCTGGGATGGAGAGGTAGAGGGAGAGGGAGAGGGAGAGGGAGAGGGAGAGGGAGAGGGAGAGGGAGAGGGAGAGGGAGAGGGAGAGGGAGAGGGAGAGGGAGAGGGAGAGGGAGAGGGAGAGGGAGAGGGAGAGGGAGAGAGAAGGAACTAGCCACCCACTGCTAGGCATCAATGAAACTCCACTTGCTACTCTTATGTGATGCCATTAATGAACTCACAGTGTTAGGAATGTGAAGCAGTTTCTCTACTACTGAGTCATCTACATGGTTCATGGTTTCCATTTTTTTGAAAATATTTATTTATTTATTTATTTCCTTTTTGTTTACCTTCTTTCCGTTGTTGTTGTAGTCATTATTGTTGTTGATGTCATTGTTGTGGATAGGACAGAGGGAAATGGAGAGAGGAGGGGAAGACAGAGAGGGAGAGAGAAATATAGACACCTGAAGACCTGCTTCATCACCTGTGAAGCAACTCCCCTGCAGGTGGGGAGCCGGGGGCTTGAACTAGGATCCTTATGCCAGTTCTTGCACTTTCCGCCATGTGCGCTTAACCAGCTGTACTACTGCCCGACTCCCATTTTTTTTTTAACTAAATCAGTAGTTTAGTCTAGATTCGACCTTAGATTTTATTTCATTTCATTTCACGAGGAATCTTAAGTAAGATTCAGAGGCTTACTTTACAAAATGAGCACTGTCATTTGCTGAGCTGTACACAGTCTTTCAGAAATACATCTGAAAAATACTTTTTCCAACTCAGGGTAAAAACATTAAGCTAAAATTTGCAGCAACTGAAAGGAGAGAAGCCAAAAGATCTAATTTTCAGGTTGTTTTCATATTGGAAAGCAGCAAAGCAGTTGTGTGGAAGTGCTAATAAAGTATATCTGAAATAAAATGTAAAAAAAAAAAAAAAAAGACATCTCCAGGCTTAACTTGTGAGGTGGCCTAAAATCCCATTGTGGTTGATATTTAGTAGGGATTTAGAACCCAGTGCTATCCCTATTAGAGCAACTGGAGTTATATACGTGAATTCCCTCAGAGGTGTCCCTGTTGACAAGTATAGAAACAAATTAATTTCCACTTTGTTTTTAATTTTAGTTGTCACTAACAATGCCTCCACCTTCTGGCTCAGCATCTCAATATTAACTTACAAGCATGTAACAAGGACTTAATCAGGGATAGTTTGGGGACTTACTTTCCAGCAGCTGAGATACTGAAGGTGAGTTACAAGCAAACATTTGTTGTTGTGGGAAAGCAATTAAGTTTAGATGGAAGGCATAGAACTGCAGTGTTGGGGAAATCTGTCCAGAGCTGGTGTCTCATAACAATTTATGAAGAAAAGGAATATGCCACAAATATGTGTAAGTGTTGAGGGTTCACGCTGAGGCTGTCTTGTAGGCACAATTGATGTCTACAAAGGTGACAGTGTACAAAATACATTCTTTTATACCTTGCAGCTGTTTCTCTTCCTTTCTGTTTCTTTCTTTCTATTTCCTGCTTCTGAGACACAGCTACATTCCAAGGGCATGAGTGCCTCAAGCAAGATGGAATCTCTCTCACAAATGCATGAATGACTCCAGGAGATATGTCATTATTCACATGTTAAAAGCTGTAAAGGTGACTAGGGAGGTATCTACTTGAGTGGGACATATGTTCTATAAATCTGAGGCCCAGGGTTCAAGTCCAAGCTCTGTCTATGATCAAAGCAGTGCCCTGGTATAGAAAGAAAGAAAGAAAGAAAAAAAGAAAGAAAGAAAGAAAGAAAGAAAGAAAGAAAGAAAGAAAGAAAAGAAAAAAGGAAAAATTATAAAGCATAAAAAACAACAAAATAGCCAACCAGGTAACTTTCTATATGAAATCAGCCAATTCTCACATCTAGATGGTGGCTCCAATATTCATTCTATATTTCTCACAAGGCTATCTTAGGAGTGAAATTCTGTTGTTGGTATTTTTAAGTACCGGGAATATTAACTAGACAAACTGAGGTAATAATTTTGCATTACAATTATTATTATTATTATTGTTACTATCAAAGCATTATGTACTTAGGAACCTGCTATTATGTATTAATTATAACTTAGAGAAAGAAAAAGTGTTAAACTATGGAATTTAGACTGAAATCCATTTCCACTTAAAAAGTAGAAATTGTCTCTTTTACATTTCAAGATTAATATCAATAGACCTAATCCATTCACTGCAATAAAAAGGTGAGAAAAATTAAAGTCTAGACAAATGCTGTTTCAAGGAAACGTATATTAACTTCAACAGACATGCAAACACGTGGCACCCTCCTTAGGTTTCTTTTAGCACTAATAACTGTCTGTGAACTAAACTTTTATTGTTCAATCACCACTGCCAAGGTGTAGCGAAATTATTGAGAAAACAGATAAAAGTTTTTTATATACAGTAGATATTAATAAATAAATGCATTAATAATAACTGGGAGATTTTTATCTAAGTAATCCAAGATGTACTAAGAAAAAAACAAAAAAAGAAAATATAAGCCAATACAGGTGGTCTCTAAAGTCTGTGGTTTTAAACCTTAAGCTACAGTTCAGATGGTTCCTTACTTTCAATTGTTCACAGAAGAGAATGCTAGTTTATCACATCCTCCCCCAGCCCAGAGTGCTTCTCAGGGTTCATAGTAATGTAAGGGACTGAACCTGGGACTTTGGAGTCTCAGGCATGAGAATCTCTGTGCATAAACACCATGCTATCTCTCCCATCCGAGTCCTATTTATAGTCACAGTGCTCCTAAGTGAGTGAATTTGGCTAAGTACTAACTATACCATCACTATTTCAGTATCTACCCCAGGTAATTCAGGGATGGTCACAGCAGTCTTTTGATCTTACTTATTACAATTTCTTAGAAAAAGTACTAACAATAATAGTCATTATTATGATTCAACATATGAGTGTTTCCTACGATAAGGTGGCATCTGTTCCACCATGATTTAACCGTAGTCTAATTCTTCCTCCTTGACTTGTTTAAATTATGTCCATTATGTATTTTACTTAATGGATCTTCACATATCTAAAGGAATTCTTTTTCAACAACTGTTTATATAAGACCTAATTGCTAGAAACCACACTCAACTCTATTTAATGTTCAATTATCTCTAGCTGTTTCATTATGTTGTCCTCCTTGGTTTCTGTTTGCTTGAACATTAGATTAGAAAATTTATTATTATTATTATTATTAGTGTTGTTGCTGTTGGTTTTATTTTGCTTATATGTTAGTTTTGTTTATATAGTATCCAAAGTCAAAGAAGCAATACTTCAACCATCATTCAGTGAATAATTTGCCATCTTTTTATGTCATTACCTCCTACCATAGATGTCCTATGTTAGCATCAAAATATTACAAATTCAACTCGGAAACAAACATATTTTGCACGTCTGTGTACTTTTCTTTCTCATTTCATTTATCAAGTTGTTTTTACCCCCAAACAAAGAAACAAGCAATTTAGTCTTATAGAGAGTGTAGTGTATACATTATAATCTTGGAGTCTACAAAAAAAAATTATTTATTTCTGAAAATGGCTGGATTCCTGCTTGTATGCCATGGGAACTAAATGTCTGCCCTAATGTTTTGGCACATCTTCAGTATACTTACCTCTGTAGGAGTGGTGTGTATCCACAATTATGTTATTTGAAAAGAATCTTTGTACTGGAAAATCCCATTGAGTTGTAGCATCGCGTTTCCAAGGGTGTCTTGGGACAAGGAAGAATGGGGCAGTAATATGCAACCACTTGGTTACATCATTCATACCAGAGAAATTATCATCTTACTGCTGACGGGGAACACTTGTACTTCTCTATTATCAAAGATTTTTCTGAACTGTTCAGCCCCCTCTATTCATTTCATTCCAGCTGTTCTAACACAAGGAATGAAACAGATTGTTTCATTCTCTAAGCATACATAAAAAAGGACAATGCCATCATTGGAGGTGGGGGGGAGGTGATGAAGGGTTTTTTTTTTTTCTCCTCAATTTGGACTGAGTGTGGAGCAAGCTCACTGCCTTATAACAAAAGCATGAATCTCAGTGGTGACAGGCAAACCAAAGGCTAAAGAATTCATTAAAAGGAAGAAGTCCTAAATGTTCAGCTATAAACAAGAGGCATCAGAGAGAAAGCAGGGGAAAGGTAAAGGAGACCGTGAGAAGGAATGTGTCTGGCTTAACAGTGCATCCTTTTAGAGTCCTTTGGGAAAATATACTTGTGGGATTCCAAAGTCTTTCCTGAACTTGTCCTACATCAAAGAGCCAAATGCTTGTTCTTGTTTGAGTTTGTTTTTAGTACCTTTTTAGCATGTACAGATTTGAAGGTTTTTTTTTTTTTCTTTTGTTTTTAATACTGGAAAACAATCTTCAAGTATCTAGTACTTTCTTGTGGTGTTATCTTAGAGCACAAGCTGTGATCACTGCTTGGGAATCTAGCAGTTTTTCATCTGGTATCCCTGCTTTAATTTACTCTCTATGGACAGCACAAATATCTTGCACTGTTTCTTCTGTTCTTCCTTTCTTTGCATTTCCTATTTATATTTGGACATAAAGTACATGGATGTGTAATTTGGTGCATATATACTGTGTACAACTATTTTTTTTCAAACAATGGCAGTGGCCACAGAGGAATCTTATGATACATATACTTATTTTGACATGTATTCCAGAAAGCCACCACCAAAAGAGAATAAGTGAGGTAAAATACATCTTCTTAGGTGGAGAAACTGAAAGCTTAAGAATCTAGAAGGTTTTTGTTTGTTTGTTTTTAAGCATATTATAATTTTTTATTATCTTTATTTATTGGATAGAGACAGCCAGAAGTCAAGAGGAAAGGGGTGGTAGAGAGGGAGAGAGACAGAGAGACAACTGGAGCCCTGATTTACCACTCATAAATCTTCCCCCTGCAGGTGGGGACTGAGGGCTCAAACCCAGCTCCTTGCACATTATAATAGGTGCACTCAACCAGGTGTGCTACCACCTGACCCCGAATCTAGAAGGTTTTTAAAGTAATTCTCTGACATGAATTTTGTTAATTAATTTTATTCCCAGTTCGATATTGTAGAAGGCAATAGTTTAGCATCAGTTTGGCTCATTGTTTCTCACTCCTTCTCTGTCTCTCTCTTACACACACACACACACACACACACACACACACACACAGAGGAGAATTGCTATATTAGATAATATTTGATAACTCCCATTAAATTTTGAAAATAATAATATTCAAACAAATTCATAAAATTCACTATGCTCTACTATAAGCTACAGAAAGGAACATAGTCTCTGTATTTTCTCCTTTTCACCTTACATTTCAACCTCTTGTAGTGGTGATATCAGGTTAAGTTCAATTTCATCTGTAAGAGGGGAAGGGGCATTAGAAGCTAAAATTTTGGGTTTTTAGCACCTATCTATCTATCTATCTATCTATCTATCTATCTATCTATCTATCTATCTATCTATGCCACAATCAAGAATGTAGGATTTAGAGCAATTAGACTTGATGTATATATTTTTTCTCAATTAATTGGAGAAACTGAGTCAAATATGTTAACTTATCTATGCCTTAGATTCATCATTTATAGATGGCAAAAACTTATTTTTATTCTTCATGAAATTATGTGGACAATCAAATCTCATAGTAGTATGTAGCATATTTATTCAGACCAATTTCATTCATAAGGAAACCATTGTGATTTGGCTACATAGAAAAATACATTAGAAATTTATTAACTGTATTTGATAGTTTGAGTCTGATGATATAGGCAGAATGTGTTTATGACTTATCTATACTTATATGTTTTTGAATTGAATACAGTGATAGATTGGGTTGGTTGTTACTATCAGGATACAGAGAGCAAGTTATAGACTGATTAAAGTTCATTGAATGAGCTAGTTAGAGGTATAAACTGCTCACTGGAACTAGTAAGAACTGGAAAATTTCTACAAGTATTTCCATATTCTGAAATAAGTGCATAATTTGGTACAAGGAAAGGAACATCAGTAGTGCAGCTGTTTCCCCAAAGGGGTAAACATTTTTGATTCAACCTTTCTCCTACCAACTTCCCTTCTTTCTTCCCTTCAAATGTTGTCCAAAAAGTTTTGAAATTCTGTCTTCTGAATTTCATATTTGTTTGGTATTTTCATGTGACAGTTTTATGTCTATGAATATGATATTCTAAATGGAATGCAAAATAGAAATGTCTTAATGACCCTAACAATCCTGGTTTGCTAAGGGCTATATTACTGTACAAATTCCAGAAGACTAGCCTTTATCTAGTTATGTTTGACTTCATTTAATTCAACTGAGGCAGCAAAAAGCTACTTAAAACAACACTGAGTCCCCAGCCCTAGTTCCATAGATGATGGAATGGAGTAGAAAGCATAAAGCTTGTTAGTAAGACAGTTTGTGATGGAACTAAGGGATCTATCACTACCAAAAAGTACTTTCTGTCCTCTGTTCTCTATTCCCTGTTCTTCCCTGGAGTTTCCCATTTAACCCTGGAAATGAAGACACATGTTAGAATCAAATAATATTCTAGACCATCCACAGAGAGCCTGATCATCCACAGGAAAAAAATAACAACTGGCATCAGAATCTTGGTCCAGTTTTTACATAATGCTAAACTGAGGTATACAATTTTGCCTTCGTGAGAACTGTATTTTTTATGAGACAGGGCATAAAACTACCTATTCCAGAGACTTCAACTACCTACTATAGTCAGTTAAGCTACTTACTATAGAGAGTTGATGGTGTGACAAGCATGGCCAACTCTACCTTAAATATAGAAGGTTAATTTATAACATCTCTTATTTATCAGTTCATCCCATCTTTTTCTATAGAATACATCCCAGTGGTTGCTCTCTCTCCTGAATCTATAAAATTAAGTCCTCAGATCTTTCCTCTTTTCAATAACTGTTCCCTTTTCACTCCATATGTGAATTAATATGTAGATTCATTCCATATGTAAATCCCCTTTCATCTTAGCCCTTACCTTTTTATCATGAGTGTTTCCAAGATCCCCTTCCCTTTCATCTCTAGATCTACAAATTTCTTTTAGGGCATTCACAATAAGTGCTGGCTGATTAAAATAGTGGCGTCAGCAATACTATTCTTTCTTTCACACTCATCTCCTCTGATAAACTCTTAGCAATGCTATTACCCAGACACTTGGAAATTGCGAATGGTGTTTCCTCATTCTGGTTAGCAATACCTCAGTATTAAAATTTAGAGCTGATATTCAGTTCTAGTTACACCCATTTAATGTCCACTTTCAGAAATATTCTTTCCATACCTGGTGCTTTAGAAAGATGGTGACATTTGCCTACGATCCACTTTGACCTCCCTTCAGTGTTGAAATAGCAAGTTTGAAAATAGCAAGTAGAAATAAAATGATATTCTTAAGAGAATCAACTCACTTGAAAACTTCCCCATTATTTTGCAACTCTGAGAAGATGCCAACATCATTGCGAGATTTGGCTTGTATACACCTGGAAACTATGAGCCTCAAATATTTCATGTTGACGCTCAAACTTCACTTCTCCTGAGGGTGTAAGGAGAGGCCAAACTACATGTGTAAAACCTGTGGCTAAACTCTAACTCAGCGTCTGCTACTACAGGGGGGCTTTCTGGTAGCCTCTTAGTCTTTCAATATATACTTGCTATATTTTTATCCCACATAAGTTTACTTAGCTGTTCATACATTCAAACAAAATACCAGTCAGGATCAGCTTAAATCCCCTGTTGAGAAGACAGGCATGTATAAGACTATTTAAAGAAAATCCAAAACCCTCCGGCAGAAAATACTTCTTCTAACTGTCCTTATTGACAATCTCAAATTAGTCACTTCCTTGGAATAAAGAAGTGAAAAAAAAAAAAAAAGATATTTCTGATAAAGATATCCTAGCTCTCTGAAAGTAATAGTACAGAAATCCCCTTTTCATCTACTGGTTAAGCAAGATGATCTGTCACTTGAGAAGAACTAAAGAGAAGAAAATTGTGGTAGGAAAAGGAGAGGAAAAATACACCTGGAGCATGTCCAAGTTTGATAAGGCAACACAGTCTAAACAGTCATAAGGAACAATTAGAAGGAACTATCCATAGAGACTCCTCTTATGATTTTAGCATGACTGCTTATGACCAAGTCAGTGCTGACTTTTACCTCTAAACATATAAGTGAGTTTGTATTAGGCATTGAGATGGTACACTAAGAGCTCAGAGGTGAAAAAATATCCAGATATTACTCTTTAAGAGCTTACAAATGAAAAAAGACATTTAAATAAATATTTTAAAATATATTTATTTATTTATTTATTCCCTTTTGTTGTCCTTGTTGTTTTATTATTGTAGTTATTGTTGTAGTTATTATTGTTGTTGATGTCATTGTTGTTGGATAGGACAGAAAGAAATGGAGAGAGGAGGGAAAGACACAGAGGGGGAGAGAAAGATAGATACCAGCAGATCTGCTTCACCATCTGTGAAGCGACTCCCCTGCAGGTGGGGAGCCAGGGGCTCGAACCGGGATCCTTCCTTCCACCGGTCCTTGTGCTTTGTGCCACGTGTGCTTAACCCACTGCACTACCGCCTGACTCCCTTAAATAAATCTTATAACCAAAATCTTAGATGTCGTAGTAAATGATTTGTATTGCTATAGCTACTGTTAGTTATTTGTGAAGAGGCACAGTTCTATGGCCTAAACTATTATCAAGACCATTTCACAGATGAGAAACAAGTCCTACAGACTAAAAGGAAAATGAAAGCCACTGGGCAGTGGCACACCCAGTCAAGTGCACATGTCACCATGCGCAAGGACCCAAGTTACAGTCCCCTCTCCCAGCCTGCAGTGGGGATGCTTCACAAGCAGGTCTGCGGGAGTCTATCTTCCTCTCTCCCTCTCCCTTTCTCTATCCCTCCTTCTCTCTCAAATTCTCTCTGTCCTGTCAAATAAAACAGAAAATAAATAAGCAAATAAAAGGAAATAATGGCCACCAGGCGCTGTGGCTTGTCTCATAGTGTTGGTATAGAGCCCCAGTGATAACCCTAGTGGCAAAACTTGATTAATTCATTAAAATAAATAAAATTTTTTAAAGTATAGTAGGGGCTGAATGGTGGTTCACTCAGCTGGGTGCACGTATTACCATGTGGATAGATCCCGTTCTAACCCACTCCTCCCACCTGCAGGTAGGGGGCTTCATGAGTAGTGAAGCAGGTCTCACGTGTCTTTTTCTTTCCTTGATAACCCCCTTCCATCTCAATTTCTCTCTATCCTATCAAATAAAATAGAGAAAATTCCTGGGGATTGAGTCCTGAATATCTAGCTCTAAGACCCATTTTTTTCAGTTCTCTGTTATCTATAAAGAATCCACGAGAATCAGAACCAGCCTAACTGAAATCCTGAAGAACTATGAGAATTACCACACAAAATTCTCATGGTCACCTCTGTGAATTTTCTGCTAACCAGTGGGAAAAACAAACAACAAAAAATAATAATAAAAAAAAACAGCCTAACTAAAAACCTGAAGAACTAAATGTGAAAATTATTGAATTATTGTACAAATTTTCATGGTCCCTTCTGTTTGATTTTTCTGCTAGTCAATGAAGAAATGCATATTATATAGAAACTGGGAAAAACATAGAGATATTATAGCCACAATTTCATTCTCTAGAGTCTCAGTATAAACCACATGACTGGATGCAAACTTAAACATCAGTGCTATTCACTAGCAAAATGCATCTGTGAGTATTAAAAAGGGTTAGTAAAAACGGTTCCAATAATTATTATTTGGCCATTTTCCTCATTAGTAGATAGTCGTTAGGCTCACAAAGGAGAATCACGATTAAAAAAGGAAGGAAGAAAGAGAGAAAGAAAGGAAGGAAGGAAGGAAGGAAGGAGGAAGGAAGGAAGGAAGGAAGGAAGGAAGGGGGAAGGAAGAAGGAAAGGAAGGAAGGGAGAAAGGAAGGAAGGAAGGAAGGAAGGAAGGAGGAGAGAAAGAAAGAAAGAAAGAAAGAAAGAAAGGAAGGAAGAAAGAAAAAATGGGAAGGACAGTGAAGATTTGTGAACAAGACAAATCTTGTCAGGGTAAAGGGAAGAGGGGAAAAGGGACCTGGGAGCCTACAGCATCTAATTTGATACACTTATAAGCCACAGACATATCTGAGTGACCAAGATCCAGCTACTACCACAAAATAACCAGGAAAGGTCTAGAGTCAGCAGGGAAGAGCTGGGAAGAAGGCCAGGCCAATAATGAAAGGGGACATTAAGGTACACATTAAACTCTCCAAAGAGGGGGGGGGGGGGGGGGATAAGCAAGATTCTCAACAAAAAGTTGGAAGTATTAACTTTTTTTTTTTTGCTAAAGTAGCAAAAAATGGCAAATTTGCTGGTTTCACTAAGTTTATTACATTGACTTTTTTTTTTTCTCTTGAAGTAGGGAGGTAGCAAAACTTCACTGAGCAATAGTGAGGACGAGGACATAAGGGACTGTTCCCAAGTAGCCCATCAACCAATTACTTTAAGTTCAGAGGAGCAGTTTATTTTTCTGGCACTGAATAATCAGCATATTTGGATCTGGTATTCAAGGGCTCAGGCTAGCTCCCTCAAGAGACATGGGCTTCCAAATGGGAGAGAAGCTGTCTTATTTCATGGAGTGAAATTGCCACTGGAAGCCAGGGCCTTTGATTGAAACTTTAGACATTTGATTTTGTCAGAGTTCGGATCCCTTTCCTTTGAAATGCCCTCTTTTAATAACCATCCTAACCCACTGCCAATCTCTCCCTCAAGCATGTCTTCCCATGATGGGGAAAATTAATAAACAGGCACTAGTTAATAAAATGAGACCCAAACACTTCCAATTTCAGTATTAAGAAAAAGCCATTGCCTTGATCTCCTCCTGACAACAGCAAAGCTTTGCCATTGCCTAACTGTTTAATTATTTGAATGAACAGTAACAGTACACTGGATAGGATCAGAGATCTGCACAGGACCGGAAGTCAGAACCCAGGAAAGGACTGACAGAAGAGCTTGCCAGAGCCTGGGGCTACCAGCTTCAAACCCACACACTTTTTCTCAGGCATTCAGTCTCTGATAGGTAGCTTGATAGTGGGACTAATTTGTTAGTATTCCAAAGGTCCAACGGTGCTTGCTTGTTTTAACACAAGCCAAAATATGCTCTGGTGACCACTACGATATTGCAATTCCCATGCCCTACCACATTCCTTTTTTCCCAGATCCCAGGCATTTTTTTCCCCCCTTCATTCCCTACGTGCTGTCCAGGATGTACACAAAATGAATTCCAAGTGACCTATGTGGGAGTGAATTTTTTTTCTTTTAGAAACAAACAGCAAATTAGGAGAGGGGTGGGGAAAATCTGTTCTCACTTTTTTTTAGGGATTGGGTGTATTTTCTCAGAGATACTTCTGGCACTGCAACAGAACTTAGTTTAATCAAAGTGTCTTTTGCCCCCAATCTTAAAATATGAAATACTAGCCCATTTTTGTTTAACTTTTGTCTTTGCCTCCCAGACCAGATATAATCTTTGACAATTACATTTTTAGTCTATAAGTCTAAAACTGTGTGATTCTAGATAGTATTTATTGAAAAGATGGTGATTAATCTTCCTAATATGTTATTAATAGTATGATTATGGTAAAAAAAATTATGGGAAAATATCTGGAAATCTACTAGGAATTTCAATAATAAGGACACCAAAATGAAAGTATAATTTTCAAGTAAGTTTGTCACAGTATTTAAAAAAAAAAACCAAAAAAGTATATAAGTGAGTACATTCAACAGATTGATAAAAAGATACATTGTAAATAAATATTGCAATTCTAATTGCAAATATATACATATATTTTTTTTAAAAGAAAAACTCTCAGAAGGACTTATATAGGGCTTATATAGTACCAGGAATGAATGTAGCTCAGTCTCTCTCTCTTGTTCTATTCTCTGGCATGTTAATCTGTCCTCACTTCACACCCAGTACTAATAGGATCTGTTTCTTTTCTCACTTAATTAAAACTTGCTCTAAGGGCTGGGAGGAAGCTCAATTGACAAAGCACACATCTTAACACACATGAGACACTGTGTTCGAATCCTAATACCACATGGAAACACTAGAGACAGCACAGTTTATGTCTTTCATGGTTCCACCTTCTGTGTCTATCACTCTAAAGTAACAGAACACATTCACTGGCCCCAGTGGTAGTACTGTGCATGTGCAGAGCCCTGCCTTTTCATAAGAATTTCTCAAAGTATTACAGACTAATGGTAAACTTAAAGGAGTCTAGTAATTTTTTTTTCTATAATAGAAAGTAGTTACGTGGTATTTTTTAATTTTTTTATAAAAAAGAAACACAAAACCATAGGATAAGAGGGGTACAACTACACACAGTTCCCACCACCAGAACTCCGTATCCTATCCCCTCCCTTGATAGCTTTCCTATTCTTTAACCCTAGGGGAGTATGGTCCCAGGGTCATTGTGGGATGAAGAATGTGGAAGGTCTGGCTTCTGTAATTGCTTCCCCACTAAACATGGGAATTGAGAGGTCAATCCATACGTCCAGCCTGCTTCTCTCTTTCCCTAGTGGGGGAGGTTCTGGGAAATCTAGCTCCAGGACACATTGGTAGGGTTGTCTGTCCCAGGAAGTCTGGACAGCATCATGCTAGCATCTGAAACCTGGTGGTTGAAAAGAGAGTTCACATACAAAGCCAAACAAATTGTTGAACAATCATGGACCTAAAGGCTGGAATAGTGCAGATGAAGAGTTGGAAGTGTGTGTGTGGGGGTGTCTCTGTTATGTAGATAGCTAGTAGGCATATTTTAGTTACATTCCAAAGGGCCTGTGGCTATACTAGTGGTTTTTGTTTGTTTATTTTTTGCCTAAGCCTGAAATGTGATATGCAGGTAGATCCTAATTATTGCCTGGGGAGATGATATCATGGCTAGCAGAAGGAGTAGAAAGCTGGATCAGGGAAGAGAGTAACTCCCAAATATGGGAAAGGTGTATACATATTGTTGACTGTAAAGCCCATCGATTTGATGTGATCTGGGGTCCATATTCAGCTTAGGAGCCTATGTGACCTCTGCGTCCCTGTAGATCTGAGCTCACATTCTGTGATCATAAGTAGGAATGTTCCAAGCTGCCCTAATATCAGGACCCATCTTCCACAGGTATAGCATGGAGTACGTTGTCCAGCCTCCCTTCGAAGCATGGACCATTCTCTACCATCCTTGATCCAAGTTGAGGGAAAGGTCCTATGGGATGCGACAAAGGGGTCTATTGTGTTATTCCTGATATAAAAGACCAGCAACCATGGAGAGAGGGATTTATTCAAGGTCTAAGCCCATCATGTCTGTTTAGGAATATTAAGACTCCCTGATTAGGGCCACAGCTAATGGAGTGGCCTGATTGTGACTATAGAGTCATCTTTAAAGTATGCCAGTTTCTTGGCATTATTCAGCTTTTGCCCTTATTTTGCTTCTTGCTTTGATAAGGTTAACTTTGGAGTGAGTAAGAGAGTAGGTGAGGAGGGTATCTAAGTCTAAGTAGACACTATTTCATTAGGAACTGTATACAGACTCACTACAGACTATTGTATACCTTTGTTTTCATGTATATATTTTGCCCTAATTTATGGATACATGTGAACATATGCTCTATCTCATGGGACTGGATCTATATCTAGGTTTTGGGACTTTCTTGGAAGTGAACCACCTGGAATGGAATTAGAAAATACTATGAAAGGAAAGGTCTCACCCCAGTAATAAGGCTGAAGGATTGACATTCCATGCCTGATGTCTCTGGACACAGTCTAAAATGAAGCATGCTGAGGTGGTACTCATTGAGTTGATTAGGTTTGGATCAGCAGATGCAATATCCTTTGGTATGAATTGAGAAAGCTTGTAGGAAAGTGAGCTCCACCCTAGAGGTTCCAGGACTAGGAGGAAATAAGGCTCTATAGAGGAGGAGGGAGGTTCCTGCTGTCTTAGGGTTTAAGAGGTCCTTGGTATGTTGATGCTCTTAAGAGCTTAGACCAGGACTAAGAAGATCTGAAAGGGAAACTAAAAGCAGGACCTGATCAAATTACAGCAGGAACCTCACATCTTCACTATAGAGCCCCTACTTCCCCCAGTCCTGGAACCCTTGGATAGGGCCCACTTTCCCGTATGCATCTCCCAATCCAAACCAAATAATATTGCATCCGCCGATCACAACCTAACCAAAGCAACGATTGCCACCTCAACATGCTTCACCTCAGGCTGTATCCAGTGACTTCACGTGTGGAATGACAACCCTTCAGCTTCATTACTCGGGTGAGACCTTACCTTTTATAGTACACTCTAATTTCATCTCAGGTAGTTCACTTTCTAACAAAGTCCCATAACCTAGATATACACCAGTTTCTGTGAGAGAGAGCTTATGTGCACACGTATCCATAAACTACTGCAAAATATACACCTGAAAGCAGAAGTACACTAGAGTTTGCAGTGAGTACCTCCCTAACACTTCCTCTCCACTATCCCAAGCTTGGGATCCATGATTGCCCAACAAATTGTTTGGCCTCATATGTTAACTCTCTTTTCAATCACCAGGTTCCAGATGCCACCAGGATGCTGGCTAGGCTTCCCTGGATTGAAGACCCCACCAATGTGTCCTGGAGCTCAGCTTCCCCAGAGACACACCTTACTAGGGAAAGAGAGAGGCAGACTGGTAGTATGGACCGACCAGTCAACGCCCATGTTCAGTGGGGAAGCAGTTACAGAAGCCAGACCTTCTACCTTCTGCAACCCTCAACGACCCTGGGTCCATGCTCCCAGAGGGCTAGAGAATGGGAAAGCTATCATGGGAGGGGGTGGGTTATGGGGATTGGGTGGTGGGAATTGTGTGGAGTTGTACCCCTCCTACCTTATGTTTTTGTTCATTAATCCTTTCTTAAATAAAAAATTTAAAAAAAAAAGAGCTTAGACCAGGGAGAACAAAAGCAACCAATGGCACAGCTATATATAAATAATGACAAAGGACATAAATTATGATGATGTTGTGTATGATACAGCAAATCCTAACAAAGGGATATTTCAAAATTAACCCAATTGCCAAATAATGTGATTATACCAATAACTATTCAGTTTCCTATGGTTCACACTCAACCTTTTTTTTTTCAATGTACTTTTTATTAGTGATGTAATATTGATTTACAAAATTATAAGTTAATAGGGGTATAGTTCCATATGGTTCCCACCACCAGAGTTCTGTGTCCCCATCCACTGGAAGCTGCAATAGTTCTCCCAAGGTCACTGATGTAAGTTGATTATATTATTATCTATCAATATCTATGTTGATACATTTTTTAAAATTTTTCTATGATTTTTTTAATGGCCCTTCACTTCCTTTCTAAGTTATCTCTATACTTATTACCTCTTCCAGATGTCTTTCCCTTTTTTTCCTGTTCTCTCTCAGATAAGAAACAGTGCTTGGCTTTCTCTGGTGTTTTCCAGATTCTCTTCCTTCATTGATGGTGTAAAAAGGAGACTATGGTCCATGATATGGTGCAATGGATATAACATAGAACTCTTAAGTATGAGGTCTAGAGTTCAATCCTCATCAATACATGTACCAGAGGGATATCTGGTACTTTTTTTTTTTTTTACTTCCTCCTATCTTTCTTATTAACAAATAAAATCATTGAAGAAAAGAATCCTGTTGACAAACTCTTAAGGTCCTGGTGGAATGGGGAGTCAGTCCATGGTCACAGTTGGGAACATTCTAGGCTGCAATCACTACAGAACCAGTCTTCCTCGGTGGTAGAATAGGATGACCCAGCCTCCTTGGAGAGTGGGGCTGTCCTTACCATCGCTAGCTCCTAGTGAAGTTATGATCCTGAAGAAGCCCACAAAAGGGTTTATGATGATGTTCCCAGTTGATGTGACTAGTGACGGTGGAGAAAGGGATCTATTAGGAGTCTAGGCCTATAATATCTATGGGGGAATGCAAGGTTTCCATTTCTAGGACCTCAGGTGATTGAATTGCCTTATAGTGGCCAAAAATGCCATCATTAAGTAAACCAATCTCTTGCCCTTATCTTCCATTCAGCTTTTTTTTTCCCCCACAAGATATTCTCCATTCTCTCCAGATAGATCTGTTGGGACCATGTAAGACTGATTTCTGTAGCACAGCCTTCAAGAGCCAAAGGGCATTTTAGTTGTTTCCAGGTTTTGGCTATTATGAACAGAGCTGCTATAAATATAGGGGTGCCTATACCCCTTCAAATCAATGTTATAGGAGTGGTGAGAGAAAGAAAGAAAGAAAGAAAGATAGATAGATAGAAAGAAAGAGAGAGAGAGAGAAAGAAAGAAAGGAAGAAAGAAAGAAAGAAAGAAAGAAAGAAAGAAAGAAAGAAAGAAAGAAAGAAAGGAAATAGCCAGAGCCATCTAATGTCACTCACCTTCTCTGTTCCAGTCTATCTACTTAGGAACCAAGAGCCCATACATGTGAAAGACTTGAGGGAGTGTGTTCATTCCATGATTTCACAGGCGAAACAATGAGGACAGGTGAGTATGCAACAGGATTCTGTCACAAGCTGAGTGGACTATGCAGAAGACTCTCATGCATGTGGCTCTGAGGTACCATGTTCAATTCCTGCATCACCATAAATCAGAACTGTACAGGTTTCTTTTCTTTATTGGAGGATTAATGTGTTACAGTCAAGAATAAATACAATAGTTTGTACACGCATAACGTCTTTCAGTTTTCCACATAACAGTACAACCCCCACCAAGTCCTTTGCCATCACATTCCAGGACCTGACTCTCCCCCCCATTCACCCTTTTACTTTGGTACAATACACCAATTCCAGTCTGCCGCAGACCACTCAGTGGATGAGCAGCAGGAGGGTCAGGGGTCTTGAAGGCAACCTCCCAGGTGGGTCAGGAGTCGACGAGGGAGAACAGATAGACACCACACTCTATTGGAGGGTGAATCTGGACTCGTTTTAATAGTGAAACTGCATTAGCTTTTATAGCTTTTTCAGGTTACATTCAGGTTGCCTAAACAACCAGCTCATAAAGAAGTAACAATAGTCTTGTGGCTTTGGCAAGCTACATCTTATTCCCCTATAACTGTAAAGAATGGGTACACTACTTTGTATCGTTTTGTTCCCAGGGGAGGTCATACCCAGAATTGTTTTAGACTTTTGCTGAGGGCTATCTCTACCATTAATCTTCTATGGGGGCATACAGATCTTTGCCTAGTCGTGGACCACTGCTCATCTAGGTCTGGTACAGTTTAACTATTAATCTTTCTTTGTTTCAGTATGTCAACTTGTACCTGGGAGGCCTCAATCTCTGTATTGTTTCTATGAGGGACAAGTCATAACATGACTTGTTTGTCCGTCTATGTTGACCCACCTTCTCCACTTTCATAATGTAACTTTCAAATATGCTCCTGTATAAGGGAGAGGGGGTGCTTCTGACTCTCCATTCCCACCAGGCACTGCCAAAGCATTATTAATCAATTGTGACAGTGTAATTGTTTGTAGCAATAACGGGGGGAGAATGCGTCGACCCATTCCCGTCCTTCTGCCCAGCTTCTTTGAAGTCTGAATGCAGGTCCAGAGGAGATGACTTTGTCAGTCTCTCTGGTGGTCGTGACGGGGCGGCTCACCAGTCCAAGTTCCTGAGAAGTATTTTAGTCTTCTTCTCTGTAGTTCTCTCTCATTAAAATAAATTAAATAAAATATTAACAGTATAGAGATAATTTCAAAATTGAGTAATTATTTAAGTCACATAGGGCCTTTGCTTACAATGATTAATGGGTTTCACCAGTTACTGCTTTGTTAGATATGTAAAGATCAGCATGTGTAATAAGCATAACAGGTGAATTAAACGCATGGAATCCTTGCACGTAAAGCACCTGTAAAGACTCTATATTACCTGCCAACGTATGGAGGGCTTGTGCATGTCTCTGTTGTTATTGTTTCTGATTGCCTATAAGTCCTTTTATAGTGGCAGGGTTGTGCAGCCTCACCTAAGACTGGTTTTAAAAAAAGACTTCTTCATTCCTATAAAAGTGAAATGGTGTACATGCTAGGAAAATAGACCAATTTTGAAATAGACGTAAAACTAAGGACTAAGACCAGTCTCCAGAGAAATAATGGTAAGTATAGCCTAAACTCCACTCAAGAAGAAACTGGGATTCCCTTTATGATACTATCTTGGCATATTAATCTTAAAATAAGGCTGTGCCACCCCACCGTGTACAGAGCCAGTAATAGTGGAAATGGATAGAAATTAATGTTAGGAAGACATACGAATTTTTCATACAAGGTAAACTTTCCTCTGCAGTTCTCTACTGTAACATTCCAATGTGGAGGAAACCCAGTGTCTGAAAACTGTATTTAATCCATTCTTTAAATAGCACTACAGCCTTTTTTCATTTCTCTCCACACTGCATTTTGTTGTTTTTGTCTCAGAGGCTTTACCACAGGGCCAGGACTTGCACTGGGAGGCCTGTGGATTACAGGAAATAATGACCTGTATATATTTAGTTGTTCAAAGGAAATTAGAGTAGCCTGATTTTTATTATTCCCTATTGCCCCACGTTCTCTGGTGTAATAACTTGCCCTGTTCTCTAATTTACTTTTACATCATCGGAAATGTATACCATTTAGCCCAGATTCTCCCATGACCAATCAGGACCTGCTGCTAGCTAGGTTAACAAAATCTTCTGCAGAGTGGGGAAGCCTTTAATGCAGGCCAGCTCAAGACAGTCAGAGCTGGTCATTCCTGGAAGGTCTGTGAGCTGAAGAACCTAATTTACTAATTTCTTCACTTAGGTAGCCTATAACCACTCTATAACCTTGGGATCGAATGTGACACCTAACCTTTTCAGAACTGGTGTCATTGGAAATTAACCTTCCCATAGCAAAAATTTATGGGCAATTTTCTTCTAGTTAATTTTTTCATTGTTCATCTATCAATGTATATTTTCACCGACACTACCTCCCTACTTTCTTCCCTCTTTTTAATCTTTTTTTTATTTTGTTTTATTTATTTCTTTTTGGATAAAAAGAAAGAATTGCAAGGGGGTGAGGTGGAGGAAGGGTGGAAGTGAAGGAGAGAGAGAGAGAGGTAGAGAGAGAGAGAGAAAGAGCTGTAGCACTGTTTCACCACTTGTGAAACTTCCCCCTCAAATGGGTGGAGACTGGGGGCTTGAACCTGGGTCATTGCACATGCCAAAAATGAGTGCACTACAGGATGTGCCTGTTCATCCTACTATATATACACATATATGTATATATATATAATCATGCATATATAATTATATTCTCAAAATTAATATACAAATAAGAAAGTTAGTGGCTTTATTTTTATTTACAAAAGGATATTTATATGTTTTGGTATATTTTTAAATATTATGTATAGATATATGTCATGACTTCAATATTTATTTGTTTTTTAAGCTTTGGTCATCTCGGGAGCCTCACCACTGTGAGAAAGAGACAGAGAGAAGGAAATAAACAAACAAACACACAAACAAAACAGCACCAAAGCTTCTTCCAATGTGGTAAGGGCTGAGCTGGAAACTGGAATACATCACAGAAAGCAGTGTACTTTCAAGTGAACTATTTTGCTGGACATGTAAATCATGATTGATAAAAAACCTGTCTAGTCCCATGATACATACAATAAGTCTTTTCTACATTACTATGGGAAAGTGGGACATAGTAGGAAATACATCCTTACTGGAGATTTAAAAAATTATCTCTAGAACATTTGCAACTTTCCAGCTCTTATTTTTGCTATAGTCCGATATGTTATTAAGGACTCTTTGAGATAAAAGTGAAAATTTAAAGGTAGACATAACTTATTTTGTTAGATTCAATGTGTTTCAGAGGACATAGAATGAAGTTAGGTGTCTAACAAGAGATGAATTGCTAAGGAAGTCATGGTATATATACACAATGGAATTCCACTTAGCTATTAAAAATTGTGAAGTCACCTCCTTCCTCTCATCTTGGATGGAGCTTGAAGAAATCATGTTAAGTGATATAATCCAAGAAGAGAAGGACAAATATCCAATGATCTCACTTAGGGGCAGAACTTAAGAAACAAGAACAGAGAGAGGAAACAAAGAGTAAAACTTGAATCGGTTGTGTGTATTGAACCAAGGCAAAGGACTCAGGGTGAGGAGGACAAGGAGGAGGTGGGCTTTCAGGTCCTGGTTCATGATGATGGAAAAAGACCTAAACTGAATGTGTTGCAGGCACCTATCACAGTGAGTTGGGAAAGCCATATAACGACTGTGAACTTTTAATCTCCCAATAAAAAAAAACAACAGTGTAAATGGTATACTCTTCAATAGGCAGGATTTGGTATGATCAAAATTAAGAAAGGTATTAAGTAGTTTTAATAATCACAACTTCTGAAATTCACCTCGACACAGTCATATTTTAAAAGTTCAATAAATCAGGCTCTTATAAACATTTCTTCATCCTTCCCCAAACATTTCTTTTCAATCGGTTAAAAAAAAAAAAACTAAAGTGACTTTTCCATTTTACTTTCATTTCCTTCAGTTTCATATATTGTTAAATTAAGTATTGATTTTGCTTTGCCCCTTCTCTGTCCCTTCTGAAATAATAGCAATATGCCTCAACTTCTTGTTTATAACTTCTTTCAAACAATAAATTCTCTTTTTAGTACTCTCTCAAAGTGGACATCTCTGAAAGTTGCACACATCTGCTTAAATACTAAATTCTCCCATTACTCCTAAAATACCAATCTCTGGCTCTGGTTCAAGAGACATTTTTAAAAGCTATTTATTTGTTTATTTAGTTATTCGTGAGAGACAGATAAAGAGGGAAATATAATATATAGGAAGGATAAAATGAGAAATCTGAAACACTACTTCACCACTTATAAAGCTTTCTTTCCCTTTGCAGGTAGAGACTAGAGACTTGAACTCAGATCCTTGCACACTGTAGCATGTGCTCTACCAAGTGCATCATTTCCAGCCTCCAAAAGACATATTTTTTTTTTGAATAGTTGCTACTTTACATGAACTTTAATGACTGAATCATGGATTTATCAACTGATCATAGACAGTTTCCTTATCAAATTTCCTGCCTTGCTTTAAATTCTGATCCCAGATAACACGGTTGCTTGGCTGGGTTTTTCCTCAAGGGTCACAGAAATTCTTCCTTTTTTTAATTTTAATTTTTTAATGTTATATTTTTGCTGTGCAGATGTCTCCCCAAGGCTCTGCCACTCTACACAGGGTATTATGGTACTTTCAGGGTTTTCCCCAACCAATCCTGTCCCTACACATCACTCTGGGGTGCTGACCTAAAAATCCACCTACTCTCCCTCCCCTCTTGCAGCTCTCTTGCCCAGTGGTGAGGTAGCAGGGGACCGCCATTTTTTTGGCTGGCTCCACGTGGCCTGAACCACCCTCTGACCCAACAATAAAGATCTGTGTTCCCTCTGTGCTTGGATTCTCTCTCCATCGCACCCGCCTCTGCATCAAGCAACCTATTTTAAATTTTTTATTATACTTATGAATTAGATAAAGACAGTCAAAAATTGAAAGGGAAGGGAGAGATAAAGAGGAAGAGAGACACCTATAGCTCTGTTACTACTCACAAAGCTTTCCCCATGCAAGCGGGGACCAGGGATTTGAACCTGGGTCCTTGCACATTGTAATGTATGATCAACCATCCAGCCCCTTCAGAAATTCCTTTGAGATAATCCGGCACACTAGCCCTTCTAGAACCTATGAGCTTATGGAAATTGTGAAACATAGTCACCATCTGATTTTGAATGGAAATCAACCAATATTTTCATTCTAGAGAGCACAGAAGTTATTGAATGGAGGTCCATGATGGTGAAGAAGTATGAGAAATACTGTGGATGAGAAGAGACATGATTGCTTTGTCAGTGTCAAAAATCCTCATTTGTTAAAATACCAGCTGGAAAAACTCATTCAAATTGAATGTATTCATTCCTACATGATCCCATAAGGTATCTGGAAAAATTTATTATGCAGGTTTAACAGATAATATGCTCAGTTATTTCTCTTAAGATAGAACTATGGACTTTTTGCTTTGTGTTTTTCCTACTCCTCCACATTTCCAAAATCTTATTATGTATTTTTTGTTCTGTTCCATTTATCTATATGTCAGTCCATATGTCAATTCCAAACTGCCTTGATTACTGTGACTTTATAGTAAGTTTTTAAAAGAGGACTCCTTCAACTGTTTTCTTTGTTTTTAATATTGTTTTGACTATTTTGGTTCACTTGCCTAAATTTACAAGTTTCTTCTTAATTCTTCAGAAAGGCTGCCTGTGAGTCTGCTAAGAATTTTGTTGAATCTACATGTTTTTCTGAGGATTATTATTATCTAAATTTTAATTAGTTGATACATAAGTATCAGATATTTCTTTTTTATTTTATTTATTTTCCTTTTTTGTTGACCGTGCTTTTATCATTGTTGTGGTTATTATTGTTGTTGTTTTGATGTTGTTGCTGAATAGGACAGAGAGAAATGAAGAAAGGAGGGGAAGACTGAAAGAAAGATAGACACCTACAGACCTGCTTCACCATTTGTAAAGTGACCCCCCTGCAGATAGGGATCTAGGGGTTCGAACTGGAATCCTTACACTGGTCCTCAAGTTTTGAGCCATGGGAGCTTAATCCAATGCTCTACAGCCTGACCCCTATCCAATATTCCTCATAATATATCTCATCTGAAGTTTCATTCAAATATTTTTTGCTGTGTTCAGAGTAAATTTTTCAAACTTTCTTAACTAAATTTATTCTTAAGTAGCCTATTATTCACACAAAAGTGCTTTATTAATTTTGTTTTAAAATTGCTCACAGCTATTATATAAAATACAGCTGAATTGTGCGATACCATTTATGGAGTAATTTATTTACTCTAAGATTTTTGTGATTTCCCAATCAGAGTGTCTTTCAGTTCTTTCTATTATCTAAGAACCGCCAGTAAAGTGTAAGTTCCAAGAATAACCCCTTTTGTTTGATTCTTAACCTTAGAATGTATTCTTCGGGGGTTCCTGGAAGATGGCGCACTGAGAAGCTGCTAGTGGCTTGAGCTCTGACCACATCTCCTGGAAACGGTAGGATTTTCTGCCTTTAGTAGGCCAGACAATAAGGGGTCCTAGCGGTGACACCAAGGAGGTGACTATAACATAATTTGGGTTAAGAATTAGAGTAGGAAAAAAGGGGGAAATTTTTTTTTCCTTTTAATTTTTAATCATACCTCCTCTCACACCACCCACCATAACCAGTCCCTGGGGACCAGCTCCTAGCAGGTTCTCCTGCTAGGAGCTTCTTTCTTTACCAAATTCCTGTCCCACCAGGGAGTATCATTCATTCTAAGTCTATACCCTTCTGAAACCTCTGGCCTTTTTTCTTTCTAAGTAGCCAACCCCCACCACCACCTCACCCCGCATAGCTAATTAAATAATTAAAGATAAATACATTTAAAAAAACCCTTTCCTTTCACTGCTCTTTTATGACTGGTCTTTTTCATATCTTTTTCTTTTTTCTCTCTCTTTCTTTTTTTTTCTTTTTCTCATTCTTGTCATCCTTTCTTCCTTAATCCTACAGCTTCCAAAGCCACAGCCCCCAGCCCCCACACCACCAAACAGTGTGCTTTATTGAATTCACTGATACACATTTGGGAAATATTTTGGGGAAGAATTCTGACTTAGTGTGGACTCTCATTGCGAGTGTCTCTGCAGAGCTTCCCTTCCTCCTTTAGCCACCCCTAGAATATACAGTGGATAGTAGATTTGCATAACTGTCTATTTCAGCTATCCTTGTCTAATCCTGAGGTTTTTTTTTTCTTTTTTTTTCCTCATTCTTAACAATCAGCTGCCTC
Organism: Erinaceus europaeus; assembly: GCF_950295315.1. Classification (NCBI taxonomy): domain Eukaryota; kingdom Metazoa; phylum Chordata; class Mammalia; order Eulipotyphla; family Erinaceidae; genus Erinaceus; species Erinaceus europaeus. The sequence goes on along the minus strand of NC_080179.1, from coordinate 64,263,753 downwards.
TGATCACAAGGTTTGCGGTAATCTGGGACAGGGTTTTTATTTTATTTTTTTTACCCTGCTCTATTTTACTATTAATATTATATAAAGGCATATACCTTCCCCCCCTTTAGGTTTATCAAAATTAACTCTTAGCATATATTTCAGTGCTAGGGTAGTGGACATCTTATCTATTGAGGGAGGAAATTGTCTCCTTAATCCTACCTCCTCTACAGACTCTCCTTTCCCTCCCCCTCCTAGCTAATCAAAAAAATTAAATTAAATTAAAAATAAAGTAATAAAAAAAACTTTCCTTTCACTGGTATTTAATAACAGCTCTTTTTCTTATCTTTTCCCTTTTCTCTCTTTTGTCTCTTCTTTCTTTTTCTTTTATTTTTATGTAGTCATACACTTCTTCCTTCTTCTTTGCCTTTCTGAATTTGTGAATTATTTTGGGGAAGAAATCTGACTCAGAGTGGACTCTCTATGTGTGTATCTCTGCTCTAGTTCCCTTTCCCCTCTTGTTACCCCTAGAATATACACTGGATAGTAGATTTGCATAACTGTCTATTCTTGCTATCCCTTCTTTCTTTTCTCTTTCTTCTTCACTGGGATTTGCTTACTATTTTTTCATGGACTGGAGAAATCGTTTGGCTAACTGGTAATGATTAAACGGCTTCAATACTTGCTTCAGTTGCTACTGTAATTCCTGAGGTTGGTGAGTGCAATTGTCATAAAGGTATTTAGTACAGTGTTGCTTGTACTCAAGACACAACAGCTGAGGAACAACAGAGCATAAATAAAAGAAACACATAAATAAAAAAAAATGGGTTGATCAAAAACAAATAAAACTGCTACTCCAATGAATGAAGACAAGAGCCCAGAAGAAACTACAAATCAGCCAGAAGTAACCATAGATAAGAAAAGTATGCAAGCAATAATAAACTTATTAATCACAGAAATGAAAACAACATTGGAGGAAAGGAATGGCAGTATTAGGGAAACAACAGTTGAGACCCCCAAGGAAAATACTGATTATCTTGAGGCAATTAGAGAACTGAAAGCTGAAATAGCTGTAAAGAAGAAAGAAGCTGAGGCAAGGGAAAACAGACTAACATAAGCAGAAAACAGAATTAGTCAGACAGAGGATGAGTTAGAGAAAACGAAGAAAGAGGTGAAAGAGCTTAAAAAGAGATTGAGAGACACTGAAAACAACAACAGAGACATATGGGATGATCTCAAAAGAAGTAACATTCGTATAATTGGCCTGCCAGAGAAAGAAAGAGAGGAAGGGGAAGCAAACATTTTAGAGGAAATAATAGAAGAAAACTTCCCAGACCTGAATAACAGAAAGGACATCAAGATTCAAGAGGCACAAAGAGTACCAAACAGAATCAACCCAGACCTGAAGACACCAAGACACATCATAGTCACAATGAGAAGAAGTAAGGATAAAGAAAGGATCCTAAATAAAGGCTGCAAGAAAGAAACAAAAAGTCACATACAAGGGAAAACGCATAAGATTATCTGCAGACTTCTCCACTCAAACTCTAAAAGCCAGAAGGGAGTGGCAAGATATCTATCGAGCCCTGAATGAAAAAGGGTTTCAACTGAGGATAATATATCCTGCTAGACTTTCATTCAAACTAGATGTAGGGATCAAAACCTTCTTAGACAAACAACAGTTAAAGGAGGCAACCATCACCAAACTGGCCCTGAAAGAGGTTCTAAAAGACCTCTTATAAACAAGAACATCACTATAATACTGGCAATATATCAGAGCAAAAAAAAAAATTTTTTTTTGAACAATGGCACTACAATACATTAAATCTATAATATCAATAAACGTCAATGGCTTAAACTCACCCATCAAAAGGCACAGAGTGAGGGGATGGATCAGAAAACACAACCCAACCATATGCTGCTTGCAGATCTGTCACAACAAGATAAACACAGACTTAAAGTGAAAGGATGGAAAACTATCATACAGGCTAACGGACCACAAAAAAGGGCAGGAACAGCCATTCTCATCTCAGACATGATACATTTTAAATTAGATAAAGTAATAAAAGATAGGCAAGGACATTACATAATGATTAGAGGATCAATCAGCCAAGAAGACTTAACAATTATTAACATCTATGCACCCAATGAGGGACCATCTAAATACATTAAGCACCTACTGAAAGAATTTCAAAAATACATCAATAGTAATACAATAATAGTGGGAGACTTCAATACCCCACTCTCACACTTAGACAGATCAACAAAGCAGAGAACCAATAAAGATACAAGAGAATTGAATGAAGAGATTGACAGACTAGACCTCTTGGACATTTTCAGTGTCCTTCACCCAAAAAAACTGGAATACACCTTCTTTTCAAATCCACATAACACATACTCAAGGATAGACCACATGTTAGGCCACAAAGACAGCATCAATAAATTCAAGAGCATTGAAATCATCCCAAGTATCTTCTCAGACCACAGTGGAGTAAAACTAACATTTAACAACAAACAGACAATTATTAAAAGTCACAGAACTTGGAAACTAAACAACATACTCCTTAATAACCACTGGGTCAGAGACTCACTCAAGCAGGAAATTAAAATGTTCCTGGAAACAAATGAAAATGAAGACACAACCTATCAAAATTTTGGGACACAGCTAACGCAATACTGAGAGGGAAACTTGTAGCCATACAAGCACATATTAATCACCAAGAAGAAGCTCAAATGAACGACCTTACTGCACACCTCGAGGACATAGAGGAAGAGGAACAAAGGTACCCTAAAGCAACCAGAAGGACAGAAATCACTAAAGTTAGAGCAGAAATAAACAACATCGAAAATAAAAGAACCATATAAAAGATCAATGAAGCCAAATGTTGGTTCTTTGAAAGATTAAACAAAATTGACAACCCCCTAGCCAGACTCACCAAACAAAAAAGAGAGAAGACTCAAATTAATAGAATTGTAAACGATGGAGGAGATATCACAACTGACACCACAGAAATCCAGAGAATCCTGCGAAACTTCTATAAAGAACTATATGCCACCAAGCTAGAGAATCTGGAAGAAATGGAACAATTCCTAGAAACCTATGCACTTCCAAAACTGAACCAAGAAGAACTACAAAATCTAAATGCACCAATCACAGACAAAGAAATTGAAACCGTTATTAAGAATCTCCCCAACAACAAAAGTCCTGGACCAGATGGCTTCACAAACGAATTCTAAAAAACTTTCAGGAAACAGTTAATACCCATACTTCTTAAGCTATTCCATAAGATTGAAGAAACAGGAATACTCCTTCCACCTTCTTTGAAGCCAACATCACCCTGATACCAAAAGCTGATAGGGACAGAACAAAAAAGGAAAACTTCAGAACAATATCTCTGATGAATATAGATGCCAAAATATTAAACAAGATCTTGGCGAAACGGATACAGCAACATATCAAAAAGATTGTTCATCACGACCAAGTGGGATTCAGCCCGGGAATGCAAGGCTGGTTCAACATCCATAAGTCAATCAATGTCATTCACCACATCAATAAAAGCAAAGCCAAAAACCACATGACTATTTCGATAGATGCAGAGAAAGCCTTTGACAAAATCCAACACCCATTCATGCTCAAAACTCTACAAAAAAATGGGAATAGATGGGAAATTCTTCAAGATAGTGGAGTCTATATATAGCAAACCTACTGCCAACATCATACTCAAAGGACAGAAGCTGAAAGCATTCCGCTTCAGATCGGGGACTAGACAGGGCTGTCCACTGTCACCGTTACTCTTCAACATAGTATTGGAAGTTCTTGCCATAGCAATCAGGCAAGAGAAAGGAATCAAAGGAAAACAGACTGGAAGGGAAGAAGTCAAGCTCTCACTATTTGCAGATGATATAATAGTATACACAGAAAAACCTAAAGAATCCAGCAGAAAACTACTGTAAGTTATTAGGCAATATAGCAAGGTATCAGGCTACAAAATCAATGTACAAAAATCAGTGGCATTTCTTTATGAAAACACTAAATCTGAAGAAGAAGAAATCCAAAAATCACTCCCATTTACTGTTTCAGCAAAATCAATCAAATACCTAGGAATAAAGTTGACCAAAGAAGTAAAAGACTTATATACTGAAAACTATGAGTCGCTACTCAAGGAAATAGAAACTGATACCAAGAAATGGAAAGATATCCCATGCTCATGGATTGGAAGAATAAATATCATCAAAATGAATATTCTCCCCAGAGCCACATACAAATTTAATGCTATACCCATCAAAGTTCCACCATGCTTCTTTAAGAGAATAGAACAAACACTACAATCATTTATCTGGAACCTGAAAACACCTAGAATTGCCAAAACCATCTTAAGGAAAAGAAACAGAAATGGAGGCCTCACACTCCCAGACCTTAAACTATGTTATAAAGCCATCATCATCAAAACAGCATGGTACTGGAACAAAAATAGGCACACAGACCAGTGGAACAGAATTGAAAGCCCAGAAATAAATCTCCACACCTATGGACATATAATCTTTGATAAGGGGGCCCAAAGGATTAAATGGAAAAAGGAGGCTCTCTTCAATAAATGGTGCTGGGAAAACTGGGTTGTAATATGCAGAAGAATGAAATTGAACCACTTTATCTCACCAGAAACAAAAATCAACTCCGAATGGATCAAAGACCTAGATGTCAGACCAGAAACAATCAAATACTTAGAGGAAAACATTGGTAAAACACTTTCCCACCTATACCTCAAGGACATCTTTGATGTATCAAACCCAATTGCAAGGAAGACTAAAGCAGAAACAAACCAATGGGACTACATCAAATTGAAAAGCTTCTGCACATCCAAAGAAACTATTAAACAAACAAAGAGACCCCTCACAGAATGGGAGATCTTCACATGCCATACATCAGACAAGAAACTAATCACCAAAATATATAAAGAGCTCAGCAAACTTAGCACCAAAAAAGCAAATGACCCCATCAGAAAATGGGCAGAGGATATGAACAAAACATTCACTACAGAGGAGATCCAAAAGGCTAATAAACATATGAAAAACTGCTCTAGGTCACTGATTGTAAGAGAAATGCAAATTAAGACAACACTAAGATACCACCTCACTCCTGTAAGAATGGCATACATCAAAAAGGACAGCAGCAACAAATGCTGGAGAGGTTGTGGGGACAGAGGAACCCTTTTACATTGCTCATGGGAATGTAATTTGGTCCAGCCTCTGTGGAGAGCAGTCTGGAAAACTCTCAGAAGACTAGACATGGACCTTCCATATGATCCAGTAATTCCTCTCCTGGAGTTATACCCCAAGAACTCCATAACACCCAACCAAAAAGAGGTGTGTACTCCTATGTTCATAGCAGCACAATTCATAATAGCTAAAACCTGGAAGCAACTCAGGTGTCCAACACCAGATGAGTGGCTGAGAAAGCTGTGGTATATATACACAATGGAATACTATGCAGCTATCAAGAACAATGAAGCCACCTTCTCTGACCCATCTTGGACAGAGCTAGAAAGAATTATGTTAAGTGAGCTAAGTTAGAAAGATAAAGATGAGTATGGGATGATCCCACTCATCAACAGAAGCTGACTAAGGAGATCTGAAAGGGAAACTAAAAGCAGGACCTGACCAAATTGTAAGTAGGGCACCAAAGTAAAAACCCTGTGGTGAGGGGTAGACATGCAGCTTCCTGGGCCAGTGGGGGGGTGGAGTGGGTGGGAGGGATGGGTCACAGTCTTTTGGTAGTGGGAATGGTGTTTATGTACACTCCTAGCAAAATGTAGACATATAAATCACTAGTTAATTAATATGAGAGGGGGAAAATCAATTGTCTCAAAGTTTTTCAAAACACAAACTGAATCTTTTTAATATATAGGCTGTGTATTTGATATGCGGACTCTCTCAAAAGCCTAGACAAGTAGATCAGAAGCATCCAATAGCACAGCTATATACAAGATATTAGGTACTGTACAGCAAACCATAACAAAAAGACTTTTCAAAGTTAACCCAATTACCAAATAATGTGATGATATCATTAACTATCTATTGTCTTTTTGAACCCTAAGACAGCAGGAACCTCACATCTCCACTATAGAACCCCTACTTCCCCTAGTCCTGGAACCCTTTGATAGGGCCCACTCTCCCGTATGCTTCTCCCAATCCATATCAAATAATATTGCATCTGCCAATCACAACCTAACCAATGCAACGATTGCCACCTCAACATGCTTCACTTCATACTGTGTCCAGAGTCTTCACGTGTGGAATGACAACCCTTCAGCTTCATTACTCGGGTGAGACCTTTCCTTTCATAGTATACTCTAATTTCATCTCAGGTGGTTCACTTTCTAACAAAGTCCCAAAACCTAGATATACACCAGTTTCTGTGAGAGGGAGCATATGTTCACACGTATCCATAAACTACTGCAAAATATATACCTGAAAGCAGAAGTACACTAGAGTTTGCAGTGAGTACCTCCCTAACACTTCCTTTCCACTATTCCAAGCTTTGGGTCCATGATTGCTCAACAAATTGTTTGGCTTCGTATGTTAACTCCCTTTTCAGTCACCAAGTTCCAGATGCCGTCAGGATGCTGGCCAGGCTTCCCTGGATTGAAGACCCCACCAATGTGTACTGGAGCTCAGCTTCCCCAGAGACACACCTTACTAGGGAAAGAGAGAGGCAGACTGGGAGTATGGACCGAACAGTCAACGCCCATGTTCAGTGGGGAAGCAATTATAGAAGCCAGACCTTCTACCTTCTGCAACCCACAATGAACCTGGGTCCATGCTCCCAGAGGGATAGAGAATGGGAAAGCTATCATGGGAGGGGGTGGGTTACGGGGATTGGGTGGTGGGAATTGTGTGGAGTTTTACACCTCCTACCCTATGGTTTTGTTAATTAATCCTTTCTTAAATTAAAAAAAAGAATGTATTCTTCAACATTAAATAAAATGCTAAGATTTTTTTCATACAAGTCCTTCATCAAGTTGATAAAATGTTAGGTTTTTTTATTTTCATTTATCATGATCATTGTGTTGCTTTTGTCATTTATTTTACTAGAATTTCTCTGTGTTATTAATTGATTTTTAGATGTTAAGTCACTTTTGTGTCCATCAAAGGAATCCCACTTGTTCATAATTTATAGTTGTTTTTATAAGTAACCACATAGTTTCCTAGATTTCCTGTTGAGTATTTTTGCATTATATTCATAAGAGATGCTGTTCTGTAAGTTACTCTGGCATTAGTACCAGGATAATATGCTTCTATGTATGGATTTAAAAATTATTCTAATGTAAATTTCAAAGAGATTATAGAGAATTGGTACTTCTTCAATCAAGATGCTCAGAAGACTTTCCAAGCAAAGTTTCTGTAGTTGGCATCTTCTTTGTGGCACAATTTTAAATTACTGGTGCCTTTTCTTTACTAAGTGTATTTTTCACCAAATTATACTTTTGAAATTTTAAATACGGATTCATGTCCTCTTCAATGTGAAAAAAAAAAAACTCATTGAGAAAATTATCTTTAATACCATGACAGAGGGAGAGGATGAAGAATCCCTATAAATTCAAGAGCAAGAAAATGGAGAGACCTCTTGATAGGGCGGTTGGTTGGTACGTGTGGCAATGTCTGTGGCATCATCCAGTGCAGGGGGCTGCATGTTATGGAAGACATAGAATGAATATACAAACTGGGCATGAAGACTGGCCTTATCATTTCCAATTTTTTCTAGTCATAAAAGATTCAAGGAAAGGTTGGGGAAATACTCCCTATGGAGTACAGGACTTCTATGCCTGAAACTACAAGTTTAATTACAGGGCCAACATGTACTAGTGTGGGGCTCTACCTACTCTTTTTTATTTTGTCTCCTTTCTCTCATGTGAATCTCTACCTCATAATATATCTGCACAAAAATCTAACTGTACAAAAATGAGGAGCAGGCAAAATAACCCACGTAGATAGTACACTGCTTTGCCATGCGTGTGACTCAGGTTTGAGCCTGGCTCCAGTGATCTCTTCACTTTCTCTCTATCTCTTCATCTCTGGCTCTTTCTTGCTGTTTGAAGAAGTCATCCCAGAAGGGGCAGGGTGGTACCTATCATAATACTGGTTAAGCACACATAATACTAAGCACAGGACCCAAACAAAGAACAGGGTCCAAGCCCCTTTCCCCATCTACAGGAGGATACTACACAAACAGTGAAGCAGGTCTGCAGTTGTCTTTCTCCTTCTCTACCTCCCCCAGCCCATCTCAATTTCTCTTTGTCCTAAGGAATAAAAAAAAGAAGAAAATGACTGCCAGGAGCAGTGGATTTGTAGTGCTGGTATTGAGTCCCATCAGTAACCCTGGAGGGAAACAAACAAAAGTCATCCAAGAGCAACCAAACCTTGGTATGACAAACACAACAAACACAACAAATCTTGGTATGACAAACACAACAAGCACAACAAACCTTGGTATGACAAACACAACAAGCACAACAAACCTTGGTATGACAAACACAGCAACATCAGTAGGACCCAATTGTGATAAAGTCACTAGATGGGAGGTACCTAGTACAAATAGAATTTCAGTACTAAATAATAAAAAATTTATGTCAAATGTTTAGAGAAGTTCTTCAGCATCTTTGCTCTCCTGAAACACATGTTCTTATCCTAACAATGTGAAGGTTCATTGTAAGAAATAGAACATTTTATTCCATCTTGGGAGAATGGAGGCTTGGTTGAATTTGAATTTAATTTGAAGAAAAGAAATATCCCAGCTTGCATTTCAGTAGAAAGTCACTGACCTTCATAATTCTTCACAGTAGACCAATGGACTTGTCCAGGCCTTCAGAAAACTCTGCTATCTAGAAATCTGCCTAACATACTAATCCTTTTCAGTGTAACAGAAATTTAGTACTCCAACTCTAGAGTCATGGTGCCTAGGATTCAGATGCTTAGTAATTAAATGAAACTTGTGATAATTTACCTAGTGTTGTCCCTCTGCCTCTCTTTTAGTTTTTCAGTCGGGAAAATCGAAAGTACCTAATATGGTAACTACCATGGATAATTATATAACAATGAAGTGTTATTCATTCCCCAACTACTCTCACAATTAATTATTACTTATAGCAACAGCTAGCTAAAATACTAAATTTCATGTGATCTGTGGTTCATATTGAAATTATTGAATATCTTCCCTTTATACTGCTCCTGCTCATGCCTTCACAAATTGTTGGTATATTACATCATTCATTTTCCTGTTGTCTTTCTCCATTTTGTAAGGACCTAGAAATTATTTACACTATGTTTGAGAGTTTGCCCCTTTTTCTCCAAAATCCTCACAAATTTTACTTATATTACTCAGAATGCATTTTTTTGTTGTTGTTGTCTTTGCCACCAGAATTATGGTTGGGGCATGAGGCTTGCACTACAAATCGACCATTGCTGTCCACAATTTTTAATCAATCATTTTTCTTTCTTGACAGAGGGTGATATGGAAAGAAATGGGAATGGGCTGAGGGAAGGAGGGGTGACTTTGCTCCACCGCACATGAAGCTGCCGCCTTCAAGTAGAGACTCGAAGCTGGAACCTTGTTTTTCTACATTGTGATGTGTGTAGATGTGATCACTCCTTTGCACAAGAAAACCTCAGATTTCATTGTATTTTCACAGTGAGAATGTACTTTCTCAGGGCTTCTATCTCTCAAACTTGGTATTAGTCTTTAAAATTATTTCTCATTCATGTGAGAACACTGTAACATAAGAATTATCACAGTCATTTTACACATAAGGAAGCTGACAAAGAAAGACTTGATGGTGTAACCCAGTTTACCAGTGAAGGCATTGTCAGTTCTAGCACAAAGATTTGGTTTCATTCTTATTTTCGGTGGTGAGCTTGGCAGGTACAAGAGTGTCAAGTGTCTCTGTCAAGAATTATAAAGAGGGGAGGCTGGCTGTGGTCGCATACCTGGTTGAGCATACTTCACCATGAGCAAAGATCCAGGTTCAAGATTCCAAACCCCACTTGTGGGGCTTAGGGGAGGAGGCTTTAGGAGTAGTGAACCAACACTGCAGGTATTTCTCTTCAGCTCTCCCTGTCTATTTCCCCCTCACCTGACAATTTCTCTCTGTCTTATCAGAGGTCTAATATGCCTTAAGAAAGAATAGAATGTGGATTCTGTTTATGGGCCACAATGTAGACAAGTGAATGGAGGAATTTTTCAGTCTTAGTACTTGTATATTAAGGTCAAACAATTATTGGTCATTAGAACCTGCCCACTGTCTTATAGGATATTAGCAGTGGCATAATATTTCTTTCACATGTTGCAGAATTCCCCCAAATATGGTAATCAAAACTATCTCCAAACATCCCTAGAGCTGGAAAAATCATAATCAGAAGACAAAGGGAGGAGGTGCAGAGGAGGGTGAGGTCCTTGTGCATGATGCTGGTAAAGAGCCTAAGTTGAGGGTCAGGGAAGTCTGCAGACACCTGTTATGGGCAGAGGAGAAATTGTACCAAGGTGACAAAAACTCTACTGTAAACCATTTATAGCATTTGCCGACCCCCATAAAATAATTTGACAGGGGTCAGGCAGTAGCACAGCAGGTTAAGTGCACGACCAGTGTAAAGATCCCAATTTGAGCCCCTGGCTCCCCACCTACAGGGGAGTTGCTTCACAGGCGGTGAAGCAGGCCTGCAGGTGTCTATCTTTCTCTCCCCCTCTGTCTTCCCCTCCTCTCTCCATTTTTCTCTGTCCTATCCAACAACGACAACAACAATAATAACAACAATAATAACTACAACAACAATAAAAACAACAAGGGCAACAAAAGCTGGGGAAAGAAAAAAATAAATAATCTGACAAAAGGAAGTTTTCATACTGTGTTGCCTTCCCGTTCTTCTGTCTCTTCGTCGCTTTCTTTGTATCTAAAAAAATCTTGCAGGGGGGAGTCGGGCTGTAGCGCAGCAGGTTAAGCGCAGGTGGCGCAAAGCGCAAGGACCGGCATAAGGATCCCGGTTCGAACTCCGGCTCCCCACCTGCAGGGGAGTCGCTTCACAAGCGGTGAAGCAGGTCTGCAGGTGTTTAGCTTTCTCTCCTCCTCTCTGTCTTCCCCTCCTCTCTCCATTTCTCTCTGTCCTATCCAACAATGACAACAACAATAATAATAACTACAACAATAAAACAACAAGGGCAACAAAAGGGAATAAATAAAATAAATATTAAAAAAAGCTTTAAAAAATCTTGCTGGGTTGGTGACATCTTAATATGTCAAAAAAATTAAAAATAAAAACAGGAGCCTGAAATAGAAAAACTCAACTGTTAAGAACCAAGGCACCTAAAATATAATTGAACCTGATATAAAAATGAATATATTTTCATTTTGGCTATAGGGTTTAAGGAGCTATATTCTGGGCTAAGCTAGAGCCTAGATATGTTGTAACATAGGATGAGAAACATGGTAATTAAGAGTAGGAGGACTGGGATTGAGTGGTGGCACACCGGGTTAAGAACACATAGTACAAAGCACAAGGACCAGCCTAAAGATCCTGGTTTAAGCTCCCAGCTCCTCACCTGCAGGGGCTTCACTTCACAAATTTGAAGCTGGTCTGAGTTGTCTTTCTTTCTCCTCCTCCTCCTCTCTCAATTTCTCTCTGTCTTATCCAATAAAAATATTTTTTTAAAAAATGGCCACAAGGAGCTGTGGATTTGTAGTGTAGGCACTGTGACCCAGTAATAACCATGGAGGCAAAAGAAAAAAAAAAAGTAGGCACAGTGCTCCAGCTGCTCACCTCTAAGCAGTACTAGTAAGTGAGCAAAGTGAGTCAGGAAACCCGACATTTCCTGTCTACGTCGAGACACTGCAAGGTTTTGCAACGACCTGACTAATGCACTGAAGATATAATATTGGGGGAAAAGGTCACAAACTGCATATACAGTGTGATCTCATTTCTATATTTAAAGGGGGTGACGTCATTGTAATTAAGTAGATAGCAAAAACACATGGGAATCATCTTGGAGAAAAAGAGTGGGAATACTCTGGGAGATGTGGAATGAGAAATAATTATGTATGATTTTTATTTCCATTTTGTAGAGCCAAGACCTGGAGCATAAGTGATTTCACTGCTCCTGGCTTTTTTTTTAAATTCAGTTATAGGAATAGAGAAAGGAGGAGTGTAGAGACAGGAAGAGACACCACAGCTCCCAAGCTTCCTCTGGTGTCTCAACACCATCTATATGGTCCTGGGGCTTGAATTTGGATTGCACACATAATAAGGTATGTGGCTTACCCAGAAAGTTGTCTCTCCAGGCTTTTATTTTACTTATTTTTTTGAATATTTATTTATTCTTATTTGTATAAGGGATAGAGAAAGTAATCAGAAGGCTGCTAACTTCTGGCATATACAGTGCCAAGCATGGCAAGTGGGACTTCATTCGTGTGCTTTACCTCTGAACTATGTGCCAAACATATTATTTATTTTATGTTTGTGTGTATATCTTCCCTGATCCAGGAATATACATCTGTGAGAATTCACCACTCCAGGAATATACATCTGTGAGAATTCACCACTCCAGGAATATACATCTGTGAGAATTCACCACTCCAGGAATATACATCTGTGAGAATTCACCACTCCAGGAATATACATCTGTGAGAATTCACCACTCCCAGTGAACTCTTTTCTTTCTTTTTTTTTTTTTCCTATTACTTTTAGGTAAAGAGTGAGAATAAGGGAGAGAAAAAAAAAAGAGTGAGAGAAAGGGAATACACAGAGAAAGAGATACATCACTGCTCCACTGTTTATAAAGTTTTCTCTGGTACAGTTGTGCTCCCATGTGGTGTCAGGGGTTCAGATTTATGTCCTAGAAGCTGATAAAATATCTGTTCCAGCAGTAAACTATCTCCTGGCTCCCCACACTAGGTACCGTGTTTCTATGAAATCTTTTACTTTTGTACTTTTGGTAGCAAGCAGCAATAATTTCACAAAAAGTTTTAGGTATTCTTTAAAAAGTAAATTTCCAATCTCAAACCTATATTGGTCTATGGATTAGAAAATTATGATTCTCTAAGTAGGATAAATATTAGACTTACAAAAAAGAAAGGTTTGAAGAAGACACAGCCTGAGAAAAGCATGGGAAATGTGGAAAATGTGGTTTTCTCAATGGAAACGAACATACTCCTACATAAATTTAAGAAGAATTTAGCATGTGTCATTGGGGCACTTTCTTCCTCACAGACAACTATTTTGTAGTTTTGAAACAGGAAGCAGCATATTCTCTTTCATCCCTCACACCACCACCCACTGCCCTCTGGGAAAAATAAATAAATCCTAAACTCTTTGGTCCCTTGTAACTATATATTGGACTATGGAGTGGAGAGTTTGTTTGGGATGATGGATGGTTTGACAATATAGCACAATCAGACAAGACCAGCCATCAATCACTTTAAATCAATGATAGACCTTGGGTGTGTTTTGTGCCATTTTCATTCATTCTAGTGCCCAGAGAGTTGCATGGAGCAAACTCATGACCTCACATGAGCAAAGAAAATGGCTTTTAAAGTTGTTTCTAGGCTCTATTCATCACTCATTCCTGGGTGAGATGCCAGCAAATAACTTTCAAGGGTTTATTTTAT